>NC_091348.1:24098663-24201163 GCF_038502225.1 Cherax quadricarinatus
TGCCTGGTGTTATACTCACCCCAAGATCTTTTTCCTTGAGTGAGGTTTGTAGTCTCTGACCCCCTAGACTGTACTCCGTCTGCGGCCTTCTTTGCCCTTCCCCAATCTTCATGACTTTGCACTTGGTGGGATTGAACTCCAGGAGCCAATTGCTGGACCAGGTCTGCAGCCTGTCCAGATCCCTTTGTAGTTCTGCCTGGTCTTCGATCGAGTGTATTCTTCTCATCAACTTCACGTCATCTGCAAACAGGGACACCTCAGAGTCTATTCCTTCCGTCATGTCGTTCACAAATACCAGAAACAGCACTGGTCCTAGGACTGACCCCTGCGGGACCCCGCTGGTCACAGGTGCCCACTCTGACACCTCGCCACGTACCATGACTCGCTGCTGTCTTCCTGACAAGTATTCCCTGATCCATTGTAGTGCCTTCCCTGTTATCCCTGCTTGGTCCTCCAGTTTTTGCACCAATCTCTTGTGTGGAACTGTGTCAAACGCCTTCTTGCAGTCCAAGAAAATGCAATCCACCCACCCCTCTCTCTCTTGTCTTACTGCTGTCACCATGTCATAGAACTCCAGTAGGTTTGTGACACAGGATTTCCCGTCCCTGAAACCATGCTGGCTGCTGTTGATGAGATCATTCCTTTCTAGGTGTTCCACCACTCTTCTCCTGATAATCTTCTCCATGATTTTGCATACTATACATGTCAGTGACACTGGTCTATAGTTTAGTGCTTCATGTCTGTCTCCTTTTTTAAAGATTGGGACTACATTTGCTGTCTTCCATGCCTCAGGCAATCTCCCTGTTTCGATAGATGTATTGAATATTGTTGTTAGGGGTACACATAGCGCCTCTGCTCCCTCTCTCAATACCCATGGGGAGATGTTATCTGGCCCCATTGCCTTTGAGGTATCTAGCTCACTCAGAAGCCTCTTCACTTCTTCCTCGGTTGTGTGCACTGTGTCCAGCACTTGGTGGTGTGCCCCACCTCTCCGTCTTTCTGGAGTCCCTTCTGTCTCCTCTGTGAACACTTCTTTGAATCTCTTGTTGAGTTCTTCACATACTTCACGGTCATTTCCTGTTGTCTCTCCTCCTTCCTTCCTTAGCCTGATTACCTGGTCCTTGACTGTTGTTTTCCTCCTGATGTGGCTGTACAACAGTTTCGGGTCAGATTTGGCTTTCGCTGCTATGTCATTTTCATATTGTCTTTGGGCCTCCCTTCTTATCTGTGCATATTCGTTTCTGGCTCTACGACTGTTCTCCTTATTCTCCTGGGTCCTTTGCCTTCTATATTTCTTCCATTCCCTAGCACACTTGGTTTTTGCCTCCCTGCACCTTTGGGTAAACCATGGGCTCATCCTGGCTTTTTCATTACTCCTGTTACCCTTGGGTACAAACCTCTCCTCAGCCTCCTTGCATTTTGTTGCTACATATTCCATCATCTCATTAACTGGCTTCCCTGCCAGTTCTCTGTTCCACTGAACCCCGTTCAGGTAGTTCCTCATTCCTGTGTAGTCCCCTTTCTTGTAGTTTGGCTTCATTCGTCCTGGCCTTCCTGCTTCTCCCTCCACTTGTAGCTCTACTGTGTATTCGAAGCTTAAAACCACATGGTCACTGGCCCCAAGGGGTCTTTCATATGCGATGTCCTCGATATCTGCACTACTGAAGGTGAATACTAAGTCCAGCCTTGCTGGTTCATCCTCTCCTCTCTCTCTTGTAGTGTCCCTTACGTGTTGGTACATGAAGTTCTCCAGTACCACCTCCATCATCTTAGCCCTCCATGTATCTTGGCCCCCATGTGGGTCCAAGTTCTCCCAATCGATCTCCTTGTGGTTAAAGTCACCCATGATCAGGAGCTTTGCCCTGCATGCATGAGCTCTTCTGGCCACTCTAGCCAGTGTGTCAACCATCGCTCTATTGCTCTCGTCGTACTCTTGCCTTGGCCTCCTGCTGTTCTGTGGTGGGTTATACATCACTGCTATTACCACCTTGGGACCTCCAGAGTGAAGTGTTCCCACTATGTAATCACTTTCTTCTCCGCTATCTCCTCTCTCCAGCTCATCAAAATTCCAGCGATTTTTGATCAGCAACGCCACTCCTCCACCCCCCCCCCTGTTCCCTCTGTCTTTCCTCAGGATTTGGTATCCCGTTGGAAAGATGGCATCTGTTATCATACCTGTAAGCTTGGTTTCTGTAAGAGCTATGATGTCCGGTGATGCTTCTTTGACCCTTTCGTGCCACTCCTCCCACTTATTTGTTATTCCATCAGCGTTTGTGTACCATACCTTCAGTTTCCTTTCCAACACTGTGGTTTGGGGGGCCTGTGGGGGTGGGAGACCTGGTGGCATACTGTGGGATTCTATAGCTCGATGTTGGGGGGAGGCTGTGGGTATGGATTGTAGTGTGGATTGTGTGTGTGTGTGTGTGTGTGTGTGTGTGTGTGTGTGTGTGTGTGTGTTTGTGTATATGTGTGTGAGTGTGCGTGTGTGTGTGTGTGTGTGTGTTGGTTCAATGAAATTTGAATATACTGGTGTCATCGTATTTTTATCAATAGAAGCTGCGAGCATTCAATTTTTCCAGCAGTGTGAGACTGACACGAGTGTTTTCTCACTTCAGAGTTAGAAATTGACAGTACGGGGGTGAGTGCATTCGAAATTCAAAGTTGGAAAGTTACAAATTCTGTTCCTCGTACCAGAGTGACAAAAGCTCGAAATTCTTTGAAATCACTAGATTGCCTCTACGTTTTCACTTGATTGTCGCCTGAGTGTTACCTGATTGTCACATGTTCGTCACCCGATCAGTGCTTGATTGTAACCTGATTCTCATTTCATCTGATTTTCTCTTACATGGTCACTCACGGAAATGCAAACACCCTCGGTGTATGTACAGTGAGATATAGACCCTCGGTGTATGTACAGTGAGATATAGACCCTCGGTGTATATAGGGTAAGATATAGACCCTCGGTGTATGTACAGTGAGATATAGACCCTCGGTGTATGTACAGTGAGATATAGACCCTCGGTGTATATAGGGTAAGATATAGACCCTCGGTGTATGTACAGTGAGATATAGACTCTCGGTGTATGTACAGTGAGATATAGACCCTCGGTGTATGTACAGTGAGATATAGACCCTCGATGTATGTACAGTGAGATATAGACCCTCGGTGTATGTACAGTGAGATATAGACCCTCGGTGTATATAGGGTAAGATATAGACCCTCGGTGTATATAGGGTAAGATATAGACCCTCGGTGTATATAGGGTAAGATATAGACCCTCGGTGTATATAGGGTAAGATATAGACCCTCGGTGTATATAGGGTAAGATATAGACCCTCGGTGTATATAGGGTAAGATATAGACCCTCGGTGTATATAGGGTAAGATATAGACCCTCGGTGTATATAGGGTAAGATATAGACCCTCGGTGTATATAGGGTAAGATATAGACCCTCGGTGTATATAGGGTAAGATATAGACTCACGGTGCATATTAATCAAGATAAATATTATGAGTATAAATACATGAATAATTTGTGAGTTCAGTTCTAATAATGAAAATTCCAAGTGAATCCTGGAGTTTACCTGGAGAGAGTTCCGGGGGTCAACGCCCCCGCGGCCCGGTCTGTGACCAGGCCTCCTGGTGGATCAGAGCCTGATCAACCAGGCTGTTACTGCTGGCTGCACGCAAACCAACGTACGAGCCACAGCCCGGCTGATCAGGAACCGACTTTAGGTGCTTGTCCAGTGCCAGCTTGAAGACTGCCAGGGGTCTGTTGGTAATCCCCCTTATGTATGCTGGGAGGCAGTTGAACAGTCTCGGGCCCCTGACACTTATTGTATGGTCTCTTAACGTGCTAGTGACACCCCTGCTTTTCATTGGGGGGATGTTGCATCGTCTGCCAAGTCTTTTGCTTTCGTAGTGAGTGATTTTCGTGTGCAAGTTCGGTACTAGTCCCTCTAGGATTTTCCAGGTGTATATAATCATGTATCTCTCCCTCCTGCGTTCCAGGGAATACAGGTTCAGGAACCTCAAGCGCTCCCAGTAATTGAGGTGTTTTATCTCCGTTATGCGCGCCGTGAAGGTTCTCTGTACATTTTCTAGGTCAGCAATTTCACCTGCCTTGAAAGGTGCTGTTAGTGTGCAGCAATATTCCAGCCTAGATAGAACAAGTGACCTGAAGAGTGTCATCATGGGCTTCGCCTCCCTAGTTTTGAAGGTTCTCATTATCCATCCTGTCATTTTTCTAACAGATGCGATTGATACAATGTTATGGTCCTTGAAGGTGAGATCCTCCTACATGATCACTCCCAGGTCTTTGACGTTGGTGTTTCGCTCTATTTTGTGGCCAGAATTTGTTTTGTACTCTGATGAAGATTTAATTTCTTCGTGTTTACCATATCTGAGTAATTGAAATTTCTCATCGTTGAACTTCATATTGTTTTCTGCAGCCCACTGAAAGATTTGGTTGATGTCTGCCTGGAGCCTTGCAGTGTCTGTCATGCAGATTCGGGTGTCATCTGCAAAGGAAGACACGGTGCTGTGGCTGACATCGTTGTCTATGTCGGATATGAGGATGAGGAACAAGATGGGAGCGAGTACTGTGCCTTGTGGAACAGAGCTTTTCACCGTAGCTGCCTCGGACTTTACTCTGTTGACGACTACTCTCTGTGTTCTGTTAGTGAGGAAATTATAGATCCATCGACCGACTTTTCCTGTTATTCCTTTAGCACGCATTTTGTGCGCTATTACGCCTTGGTCACACTTGTCGAAGGCTTTTGCAAAGCCTGTATATATTACATCTGCATTGTTTTTGTCTTCTAGTACATTTAGGACCTTGTCGTAGTGATCCAATAGTTGAGACAGACAGGAGCGACCTGTTCTAAACCCATGTTGCCCTGGGTTGTGTAACTGATGGGTTTCTAGATGGGTGGTGATCTTGCTTCTTAGGACCCTTTCAAAGATTTTTATGATATGGGATGTTAGTGCTATCGGTCTGTAGTTCTTTGCTGTTGCTTTACTGCCCCCTTTGTGGAGTGGGGCTATGTCTGTTGTTTTTAGTAACTGTGGGACGACCCCCTTGTCCATGCTCCCTCTCCATAGAATGGAAAAGGCTCGTGATAGGGGCTTCTTGCAGTTCTTGATGAACACAGAGTTCCATGAGTCTGGCCCTGGGGCAGAGTGCATGGGCATGTCATTTAGCGCCTGTTCGAAGTCATTTGGCGTCAGGATAACATCGGATAGGCTTGTGTTAACGAAATTCTGTGGCTCTCTCATAAAAAATTCATTTTGATCTTCGACTCTTAGTCTGGTTGTGTCACACTCCATCACGCAGGATGGTGCTTATGTAAGGTGTTGAAATCTTCAGCGAGACTTCGGTAGGGCAATGAGGATATCGTCAAGTATTTCGGCAAACGTTCTACTGCTATGAGAACTTAAAAAAAAAAAAAACAGGGCTGGATTATTATTATAATCAAAAAAGAAGCGCTAAGCCACAAGGACTATACAGCGCTGCAGGGCAGGAAGGAAGCGAGGGCATCAGGTGGCAAAAGGGAGATGGATGAGTAATAGGTTATGGATAACAGCGGGGCAGTGGATGGTGAAAGGGTAAAGGGCAGCAAGAGACTGAACTAGAAAGGGCTGAGGGGAGTGCGAAAGTATCATCAGAGTTTGTGGAGTAAATCAGTCGTTGTCAAGAAGTCAATGAGAGTCAGGATTAAAGGAGGGTCCATCAGCAAGAAGGGAAGGTAAAGAGAGTAGTAGAACGAAGACGACGTTGGAGGTAAAGTTCTGCGTGCTCGTTGATAGAGGGAGGCAGTCTAACAGAATGTGGTTAATCGATACTGGAACTTGACACTGCTCACAGAGAGGAACAGGGTGCCTCTCCATGAGATACCCATGAGTAAGACGAGTGTGACCAATGCGAAGGCGGGAGAGAGTGGTCTCCCAACCTCGGCACTGATGACAAGAAGACGGCCAGTAACCTATGCTCGGTTTAATAGAATGAAGTTTGTTACCGAGCAGAGTTGATAACGTTGTTTGCCAACGAGTGCGAAGGTGGGTAGCTATTGCAGCAAAATAGTCCAGAAATGGAACACCTCGATAGGAAATTGGTAGGTCATGTACTGCTGACCGCGCAGCAGTGTCTGCCTATTCATTGCATTTATCTACATTGAACTGCATCTGCCACTTTTCTGACCAAGAATAGAGTTTGTCTAAATCCTCCTGAAGTTCCCTAACATCTACGTTTGAATCAATTTTCCTACCTATCTTTGTGTCATCGGCGAATTTGCTCATATCACTAGTAATACCCTCATCAATGTCATTGATATATATTGAAGAATTGAGACATTTATTGTCGGTTTTTCAAACCATTCATCACAACTGTCAGACACTGCAGCATCATGGGATCTTCTTACAAAGAATTCTTCAACGCTTGTTCAACCTTTGGACAAAGACCTACTTCGACTAGTGGATGGTACCACTATGATCCCGCCTCCGTCTGCTTCAAGTCACCTCACTACAGTATATAAGCCACGTCTACGGCCCTATGCTGTACATTCTACAAGATTGATGGACTGAACACATCGACTCCAGGCTGAGGGACTGATTACCTCATACTCCTCCTCCCCTTACGCCTTCCTCTTTGTATTGGACTGATGAAGCCACTGTGTGGCGAAACGTTTCCTGAATAAAGATTCCCATGTGCTGCATAAGTGTCTCAATCTTCAACTTGTCGGTTTTTCAAACCATTCATCACAACTGTCAGACACTGCAGCATCAGTGGTGACCTGTACTTAACTCTGTGAAGAAGTGTCTTGTTTGCTCCCGTGGACTGAACCAAGATGCCCTCAATCGAGCAACTTTACCAGCAACTTAAGGAAGAATTGAGGGCAGCGAAGATGGAGACACGGCGATTGACCGAGGAAAACAAGAGGATTCGTAGTAGTACTCCTGTTTCGAGTCCTCAGGTCAAGAAGGGATCGTGGTCAGTGGCTGGACAGCAGGGGACGACGAAGTTGACGATCAAGAAGACGAATGGAAAGCCAGAAACGATGAAGAAGAAAGAGACTGCTGTGGAAACTCCCGTGGAAACCTCCAACGCATTCTCGGTGCTACCCGACGAATGTGAGTCTACTACTGGGATCGTCACGATGAACGACAACAAGGAAGGTAAGAATATTGTTGTTGTTGGGGATAGCCAGGTTAGATACATGGATAGGGCTTTCTGCTTGAAGGACAGGAGTAGGAGACAAAGGGTATGCTTTCCTGGGGCTGGGATGGAGGACATTGTCAGCCGGCTTGACAACATCATGAACGGTAATGGGATCAATCCTATTATTTGCCTCAGTGCTGGAGGCAATGATTTAGGCAAGTGTAGAAGTGAGGATTTAGTTAGAAAGTTCAGGACAGCTATAGACATGATTAGGAAGAAGGGGGGGTGCCCTGTTATATGTGGCATTTTGCCAAGAAGAGGTGTTGGTAATGAATGGTTGTCCAGAGCAATTGGTATTAATTGTTGGCTGGATAAACACTGTAAGGATAATGCAGTACCATTCATTGACAACTGGGACAACTTCTATGGCCGAAATGACATGTATGCCAGGGATGGGGTTCACTTATCAAGGGCAGGTGTGTGTTTTATTGCTAACTCAGTTGAGGGGGTTGTTAGGACTTTAAACTAGGATTAGTTAGAGGTATGGGTTTAGAAATGATTAATAATGAGTATAGATATATTGACTTATGCTCTGATATTAAGAATCTTAATAGTAACTGTCATGGAGTAACTCTGGGTAATGATAATTTCAGAAATTGTGTAAAAACAAAGATGAATAGGAAAAATGTGCAGAAGAAAAAACATATGATGGTATTTTATGCTAACAGTCGAAGTGCAAGAAATAAAATTAATGAACTATGTTTGGTAGCATGTGCTGGGAACTTTGATATCATTGCATTAACTGAAACGTGGTATGATTTAAAGAGTCGGGATATGACTGCTGAGTGTAATATTCAGGGATTTAAGTTGTTCAATGTGAATAGATGTAATGGGAAGGGGGGAGGAGTTGCATTGTATGTTCGAGAAAATATTAATTGTTGCATAAAAACAGGTATAAAAATAGATGGAGCAGTAACAGAGTCTGTTTGGGTAGAGTTCGTGGAGTGTCAAGAAAAACTAATTCTAGGTGTAATATACCGACCTACAGGCTTGGATCACGATAGAGGGAGACTTCTTTGGTACGAAATTGTTAGGGCTTCTGGACACAGTAACATAGTCATAGTAGGGGACTTTAACTTTAGCCAAATTGACTGGAATTCTTTGACAGGTAATCTAGAGTGCAGTGACTTCATGGAAACAGTTCAGGACTGTTTTCTGAAACAGAGTGTAACTGAGCCTACCAGGGGTAATAATTTGCTAGACCTAGTCTTGTCAAATAAGGAAACACTCGTGAATGATCTGGAGATCACTGAAGAGCTTGGCGCAAGTGATCACAAATCCATAACTTTTAGCATTAATTGGGAATGCAAGAATAATGATAATACAGTAAAAATCCCTGATTTTCGTTCTGCCGATTATAATGGACTTAGGGAACATCTGTCTAATCTTGATTGGGGTTATCTAGCTAATGATTTTATTGACGATAATCATACTTATGAATATGAAGGGATCTGCTTTTATGATTGTTTTCTTAATAATGTACACAGTGCCCAGAGTATATACATTCCCCAGAGAGAAATTAGGTCTAATAATAACGATCCCAAATGGGTTAACAGGAGGCTAAAGCATCTATTAGGGGAGAAAAGGGGAATTTATAGGCGCATCAGAAGAGGAGAGGTTAACCTTACTGACCAATATGTTCAGCTTAAAAGAGAAGTAAAAAAGGCGATTAGAAAGGCTAAAGGTGACTATGAAATTAGAGTTGCTAATGAATCAAAGACTAATCCAAAGGAGTTCTTTCAAGTGTATAGGACGAAGGTGGAGGAAAAAGTAGGACCTCTGAAATCTGGGAATGGACAGCTTATGGATAATGAACTGGAAATGTGTTCCTTATTTAATGACTATTTTTTGTCAGTTTTTACACAGGAAGATGTAAATGAGATTCCAGTAATTAACAATTATTTAGTTCCTGATGAATTTAAGTTAACTAATATTACTGTCACGAGGGACATGGTTATTAAACAAATAGACAAACTGAAACAAAATAAGTCCCCGGGACCCGATGAGTTGTTTTCAAGGGTACTTAAGGAATGCAAGATGGAGCTTAGTCAGCCATTAACGAGTGCATTCAATGCGTCCATCCTTACCAGTGTTGTGCCAGAGTTGTGGAAGATGGCTAATGTGGTTCCTATATTCAAATCAGGGGATAAGTCCACTCCTTCAAATTACCGTCCAATAAGCCTGACATCTATAGTGGGCAAGTTATTAGAATCAGTTATAGCTGACATTCTACAGGATGGACATAGACTCATTAGAGAACATTCAGAGAAGAATGACTAAAATGATTTACTGTGTAAAGAACCTCCCGTATGAAGATAGACTTAAAGCCTTAAATCTCCACTCTCTGGAGAGGCGTAGAATGAGGGGAGATATCATTGAAGTGTATAAGTGGATGACGGGCATAAACAAGGGAGACATTAATAAAGTACTGAGGGTGTCGAACCAGGTAAGAACCAGGAATAATGGATTTAAGTTGGATAAATTTAGATTTAGAAAGGACATAGGTAAGTACTGGTTTTCTAACAGAGTTGTAGATGCGTGGAACAGTCTTCCCAGTGGGGTGATAGAGGCTAGGACCATGGGTAGCTTTAAGAAGAGTATTACAACCCAGGATTCCAAATGGCCTGTTACCCCGGGTGTAATGGGAGCAAATAAACACAGTAGAAAAAGTTTAGACTTATATTATCCTTCACCAATTTAGAACAGCAATATGTACACTATGTACAGAGAAGAGAAATTCAGGCTCTTCTGTTGGGACTCCGGTGGGGTGAGCGGGGAGGAAGGGACATGTGGCGTTTAGAGCTAGAGAGGAGTGTTGAACTGAGCCATGTCTTAACCCAAAAGCTAAGGCGAACGTGGGTCAGAGAATGGCACCTGTCAGAAAAGGTACCTGTTAGCGAATCCAAGGATTTTTGTAAATAGGGTTAGGAGCAGGATCATCCAAGGAGTAGAAAAGGTTGTGTTGGTTTGTGGGTCTGCGAATGTCTTCGTCAAGGAGAGAGGTCCAGTAGTCATGTCGTGTCTCAAGTTTGTCTATCTGTCTGTCGCTGAGCGTCTTCCAGTACAGATTCAGCGCAGGGATGTCTAATTGGGCATGGAGAGACTCGCTTGTGGCGAAGTCCTCCCATCTGACATCAAGCACCCAGCTCAGTGCCTTTTTCTGGACACGCTGCAGTTTAAGTAAGTTTGTTTTTGTTGCAAGAGAGAGGTATAGAGGAGAGTAAGTTATCAGAGGACGTATTAGGGATTTGTAGAGGCGTAGTTTGGTGCGTTGAGAGGCATGTTTCAGCTTGTAGAGGCCCGCAAGGGCCTTACTAGCTATTGCATGCCTTGAGTGAATGTGTCCGTGTAAGCGTAGAAGGTAGTCAAGATTAACGCCAAGGACAGTGACAGATTGTGTCATGGGGATGTAAGTGCGGGTGTCAGCTGTTCTGAGCTCGACAGGTAATGGAGGATCACGTTTCCTGTAGTTAAAATATGTAATGCTGGGTTTAGCTGCATTGGTTTTGATCCTCTATTTTTGTTCCCAGATGGCAATCCTGTCGACCTCATTTTGTGTTTTGTGTGAGAGTGTATCTATATTGGCATGAGTGATAAGTTGTGTAATGTCGTCTGCATAGGCTAGTTTGATGGAGTTGTGGTATACAAGTGTTAGAATGTCGTTAGTGTATAAAATGTAGAGGGTAGGGGAGAGGACAGATTCCTGGGGTACTCCGGCATTTAGTGTGAAGTAGTCAGAGTAACAGCCTTGGAATTTGATTCTCATGGTACGGCCGTCTAGTAAGTTGCAGAGAAGTTTACGAGTAGTGAGAGGCAGGTTGAAGTTAGTGCAGAGTTTGTACTTGAGCCCTTCGTGCCAGACAGTGTCAAAAGCTTTTTCAACGTCTTTTGCAACCAGTGCTGTCCTGTTTCTTTGTTTTGTGCTTATGTGGATGTAGTTGAGAATGATGTTAATGGCATCCTGTGTGGATCTGTGTGTTCTGAAGCCAAACTGGCCAACATAAAGTAGAGAGTTGTGTTCCAGGTATCTGTGAAGGCGATGATTGATGAGTTTTTCAAAGAGTTTTCCTAAAGTTTCGAGGAGGCTGATAGGGCGATAGTTTCTAGGGTCAGAGTTGTTTTTATTGGGTTTAGGAAGGAGGATAGCAGAAGCAGCTTTAAAGAGGGAAGGGAAGTATCCAGAGGCAAGGGAGGCATTGAGGAGGTTTGTGTAAGCAGTAATGATAGAGTCAGGAAGGTGTTTCAGGATAATATGGTTTAGGCCAGAGGCACCAGGGGCCTTGGGAGGAAGGTGTCTGAGGAGAGTTTTAACGTCTGTGTTGACGAAAGGAGTGTCGAGTTCTTGGGAGGAGGTAAGAGAGTCCAGATGGATGTGGCTGTCTGGTGTTGTTTCGTGTGTGTGTGTAGTGTTCCAGTGTTCTATGTTCTGAATGTGTTGAATAGCGTTAGGGTGGGTTGGGTGAGGGTGGAAGATGTTCTCCCAGATGTGTTTGAAGATGTTAGTAGCAGCCTGCGGGTCTGAGATGTGTGTGTTGTTGTGGGTGATGTGTTTGAATTTGTTGGTGGGAGTGGTGCCTCTGATTTTTTTGATAAAGTTCCAGAAGACTTTGGTGTTTTTGATACGCTGTTTGTCCGCTTGTAGTATGAGTTGTGACCAGTGATTGTTGTGGTCTTGGTTTAGACTGTGTAGAATGTTGTTTCTGAGGTAAGTGAGATCTAATCGGACTTGATAAAATCTGTGTGTGTTGTAGAGAAAGCGGTTGTGGTAGCAGATAATTAGTCTTCTTGTTCTGATTGAGGATTTGAAGGAATAACGAGTGGTGTGGGTTTTCTTTGGTATTGCGGTGTTGGCTGCTTGTGTAATGGTGTCCTGGATGAGAGCAAGTTGAGTGTCAATTTCAGAGATAGGTTTGTTGTTGTAGTCATAGGTGAGGTTAGTATTATCAATGTGTTGTTTGAAGGCATCCCAGTCAGCGTTCTTGTAGGAGAAGGAAGGTGTGGCCGGGATGAGGATAGGGTTGGAGGAGATGTGTAAGATGACGGGAATGTGATCAGAGCCTGTAATAGGGCCAGGTGATATGTAGTGTTGAAAGACAGAGCTGGCTCGGTTTGCCAGAATGATGTCGGGTTTACCTTGGCCAGTGTGATTGTAGAAGGTGTTGAAGTTTGGGCCGAGGTGAACTAGGTGTTTGTGGTTTGTGAAGTTGAGTAATTGGTGACCAAGTTGATTGTTACTGGTGTGATGAAAGGCGGTGTGTTTGGCATTCATATCAGCTAGTAGGTATGTTGGTGTGTTGGTGTGGTTGAAGACTAAGGAGAGGTCGTGTATGTTGAGAATAGTGTTTGGGCGAGCATAGGTGGTGAAAAAGATAAAGGGGCCAAGGTGGGTGTGTATTCTGACCGCAAGACAGTGTTGGTGTATAAAAGGGATTGGGAGAAATTCGTGTTTTATGTTGGATTTGACAAGGATGGCAACCCCATCGTGGGGATCATAGGGACTCTGTAGTGCAGTATAACCATAATGGCGGATACGTTGAGGGGCTTTGAGGCAGGTACTATTTAGCAAATCAGTATCTGGCCTCTCTGCTTCAAGGAGCTCGGCCAGTAGGTGTCTAATTGTAAAGTAAGAACGTACGTTGAACTGAATCACCTTAAACATTATATAATGGTTTCGTCATAGCAAAGTTAATGTCGGGGGAGGAGTTTGGATTAAAGCCCTTGATAGTGGTGCCATCAGTGGATGTGTTTGTAGGTGCTACGGACCCGTTTCCTGGAGGGGGAGGAAGAGATGGATCTGTTTTTATGTTCTTTGGTCTGTCTGTCAGAAGTTGGGGCAGGTTTAGGTTTGAGTGGATTTTGTCTGGAGGAAGTGGAGTTGGACCTGGATGAAGTTTTGGTTGTGGTGAAGGAGTGGGCGAAGGTGGATGCAGAGGAAGTGGAAGCTTTGGTAGGGGATTAGGAAGAGGAAGCTATGGTAATGGATGAGGAAGTGGAAGCTTTGGAAGGGGATGAGGAAGTGGGTAAGGAAGTGGGGGGAGGGATGGTCGTAGGAGCAACAGCAGTAGGGTGTTGGTGGAAGGTGTAGAAGTAGTGAAGAGGGGTAGGGGAGGAGGAGAGCTGGTGGGAGTAGGAAGTGGGAGGTTGGGAGAGAGGGAGGAGGGAGAGGTTGTAGGAGGCTTAGAAGAGAAGCAGGAAGCATGGATAATTAAAGAGGGAAGATTATTAGCAGACAAGATTAGGTTATGGACATGTGAGTAGTCTGATTGGTAAGCTTGAGAGATTACCATCGCAGAGTGGGCAGCAGTGGCGAGTTGACAGTTAGTTTTGTAGTCTAGTGTGGGTGAAGGTGTAGAAGGAGAAGTGCTTGTAGTCTGTGTGTTGGTGTTTGATGTGTGTAGAGTAGAAGAGGTAGACCCTTATTTATGCTAAAAGCAGAAACAAGGAGCCTGGCGCTTATATACTAACGTCAGGTGTAGCAGACGAGGGCATAGTCACCGGAAGGCGGGGTTCCCCAGTGGAAGTAGGTCCTTCCCAAAGAGATGGGTTAGTTGTAGTAGTAGTTGTCGTAGTCGTGAAGGTTATGTACATGTCCTCAGAATCAAGATTCCATGATGTTGCAGTGTCTGACAAGTTGTGCAAGAATGGTATATAATACCGACAAGATGAAATTGAGACACATGTGCAACATCTGGGAATCTTTATTGTAGACGTTCCGCCATCCAGTGGCTTCATCAATACAAATCCCTTGACATAACTTGAATGCAGTAGGACTATATACAGAAGATGAGGTAATCAGTCCCTCAGCCTTGGAGTAGGTGCGAAGAGCACCATAGTTGTGGAGATTCTGAAGCAGAAGCAAGGAGCCTGGCGCTTATATACTAACGTCAGGTGTAGCAGACGAGGGCACAGTGTTACAAAAAACGCGATTCTAAAAGCTTAGAGATCTCCAGTGAATACTAGAAAGGACTGCCCTTCTAGCATCCAGCCTGTTACTAGGTTTTCGTAACAAGTAGACAGTATCCTTATCCAGTTATCCATTAGAATTCAGTATTATTCAATAGTGCTTCAGGATTACAACTGGTAGGCTACTAACTAGAGAAATTAAAATTTAATAAATTTATTAAGTCTAGAGGTATATTATCAGATTAAATTATATTAAATTAATCACAGTAATCAAAATAATATCACTTCTCTCGAGTACAATATTATTGTGCTGAAAGCACATATCACATTTATAATTCTTAAGTACCATCTGGTACATCAACATTTAATAAGATATTACAAATATGTACAAGTAAGTTTGTGTGTATGTGTGTAAGTGCTCTACGTAGTTCACTATGTCTCACGACTCGACTAGACTTAAACAAGTGACTGACAAAGTCCTCAAATAAACTAACTTCTTGACCGACTGGCAACCAGAACAATCTGCTTGAACAATAAAAAGAATGCTAATCCCAGTAGCAATATAACAAGCAACTGCGACACAGAATCAGGAACAAGGAGATAATATAACGACACTAAGTAGGGACCATCTGCAGATCCTCCACAAAAGTCACAAAACTCTCATACTACTGAATCTAAGTTCAGCATAAGAAAATCCCCGACTGTGATAATACACAGAAACCAGTACAAATTAGGTCAGGACCTGAGTTACTCAGAGTGTCTATGAGACACACAACTTCAGTACAACGTCGAAAATCGCTAAGTCTATACAATGTTCTGTGAACAGAGTTCTACAGAACTAATAAGAATAATGAGACAGACAATCTGTCCAACCACCAAGAGAGTCTAGATCAGACTGAATACTTCAGGAGAGGTGAGGACACCCCCCCCTCGATCACGTGATAGCTCCGTGGACAGTACTGCCCAGCAACAGAAGCCGGCAGAATAACGAGCAAAGAGCGATAATTACAGTAATTAGACAATGATCACAATTACAATAATTACAATAATTAGACAATAATAATCATTGCAACGCATTCAGGGGTTGCAACACACAGTCACTGGTAGGCGGGATTCCCCAGTGGAAGTAGGTCCTTCAAAAAGAGATGGGTTAGTTGTAGTAGTAGTTGTCGTAGTCGTCAAGGTTGAGGGACTGATTACCTCATCTTCTGTATATAGTCCACTGATAGTGACCATGGTGACGTGGCATCCTGTATGTTCCACTGATAGTGCCCAGGGTGATGTGGCATCCTGTATGTTGTACCGATAGTGCCCAGGGTGATGCAGAAGCCTGCATGTTGCTCTGATAGTGCCCAGTGTGAGGTGGCATCCTGTATGTTCCACGTATAGTGCCCTGGGTGATGTGGCATCCTGTATGATCTATTGATATTACCCAGGGTGGTGCAGCATCCTGTGTGTTCCTCTAATAGTGCCCAGCGTGCAGGGGTATGCTGTGTGTTACAGTGTTAGTGCCGAGGATGATGTCTCGTCCTGTATGTTCCACTGATAGTGCCGAGGGTGGCTGGCATCCTGTATGTTCCACTAATAGTGCCCAGTGTGACTTAGCATCCTGTATGTTCCACTGATAGTTCCCAGGGTGGCGTGGCATCCTGTATGTTCCACTGATAGTTCCCAGGGTGACGTGGCATCCTGTATGTTCCACTGATAGTTCCCAGGGTGACTGGCATCCTGTATGTTCCACTGATAGTGCCCAGTGTGACGTGGCATCCTGTATGTTCCACTCATAGTGCCCAGGGTGACGTGGCATCCTGCATGTTCCACTGATAGTGCCCAGAGCGACGTGGCATCCTGTATGTTCTACTGATAGTGGCCGGGTGACGTGGCATCCGATATGTTCCACTGATAGTGCCCAGTGTGACGTGGCATCCTGTATGTTCCACTGATAGTTCCCAGGGTGACGTGGCATCATGTATGTTTCACTGATAGTGCCCTGGGTGACGTGGCATCCTGTATGTTGAGCTGATAGTGCCCAGGGTGACGAGGCATCCTCTATGTTCCACTGGTAGTGCCCAGGATGGCGTGGCATCCTGCATGTTCCACGGATAGTGCCCAGGGTGATGTGGCATTCTGTATGTTCCACTGGTAGTGCCCAGGGTGACGTTCCATCCTGTATGTTCCATTTACAGTGCCCAGGGTGACGTTCCATCCTGTATGTTCCACTGATAGTGCCCAGGGTGACTGGCATCCTTGCCCAGGGTGACTGGCATCCTGTATGTTCCACTGATAGTGCCCAGTGTGACGTGGCATCCTGTATGTTCCACTCATAGTGCCCAGGGTGACGTGGCATCCTGCATGTTCCACTGATAGTGCCCAGAGCGACGTGGCATCCTGTATGTTCCACTGATAGTGGCCGGGTGACGTGGCATCCGATATGTTCCACTGATAGTGCCCAGTGTGACGTGGCATCCTGTATGTTCCACTGAGAGTTCCCAGGGTGACGTGGCATCATGTATGTTTCACTGATAGTGCCCTGGGTGACGTGGCATCTGTATGTTGAGCTGATAGTGCCCAGGGTGACGTGGCATCCTCTATGTTCCACTGGTAGTGCCCAGGGTGGCGTGGCATCCTGCATGTTCCACGGATAGTGCCCAGGGTGACGTGGCATTCTGTATGTTCCACTGGTAGTGCCCAGGGTGACGTTCCATCCTGTTTGTTCCATTTATAGTGCCCAGGGTGACGTTCCATCCTGTATGTTCCACTGATATTGCCCAGGGTGGCGTGGCATCCTGTTTGTTCCACTGATAGTGCCCAGGGTGACGTGGCATCCTGTATGTTCCACTGATAGTGCCCAGGGTGACGTTGCATCGTGTATGTTCCACTGGTAATGCCCAGGGTGACGTGGCATCATGTATGTTCCACTGATAGTACCCAGGGTGACGTGGCATCCTGTATGTTCCACTGATAGTGCCTAGGGTGACGTGGCATCCTGTATGTTCCACTCATAGTGCCCAGGGGGACGTTGCATCGTGTATGTTCCACTGGTAATGCCCAGGGTGACGTGGCATCATGTATGTTCCACTGATAGTGCCCAGGGTGACGTGGCATCCTGTATGTTCCACTGATAGTGCCCAGGGTGACGCGGCACCCTGTATGTTCAACTGATAGTGCACAGTGTGTCATGGCATCATCCTGCATGTTCCACTTATAGTGCCCAGGGTGACGTGGCATTCTGTATGATCCACGGATAGTGCCCAGGGTGAGGTGGCATCCTGTATGGTCCACTGACAGTGTTTAGGGTTGACGTGGCATCCTGTATGATCCACTGATAGTGCCCAGGGTGACGTGGCATTCTGTTTTCCACTGATAGTGCCGAGGTTGACATAGCATCATCCTGCATGTTCCACTGATAGTGCCCAGGATGACGTGGCAGCCTGTATGTTCCACTTATAGTGCCCAAGGTGACGTGGCTTCCTGTATGTTCCACTGATAGTGCCCAGGGTGACGTGGCATTCTGTATAATCCACTGGTAGTGCCAAGGGTGACGTGGCATCCTGTATGATCCACTGGTAGTGCCCAGGGTGACGTGGCATCCTGTATGTTCCACTGATAGTGTCCAGGGTGACGTGGCATCCTGTATGTTCCACTCATAGTACCCAGGGTGACGTGGCAGCCTGCATGTTGCTCTGATAGTGCCCAGAGAGACGTGGCATCCTGTATGTTCCACTGATAGTGCCCCGTGTGACGTGGCAGCCTGCGTGTTGCTTTGATTGTGCCCAGTGTGACGTGGCATCTTGTATGATCCACTGGCAGGGCCCAGGGTGACGTGGCACCCTGTATGTTCCACTGTTAGTGCACAGGGTGACGTGACATCCTGTTTGTTGCACTGATAGTGCCCAGGGTGACGTGAAATCCTGCATGTTCCACCTACAGTGCCCAGGGTGACGTGGCACCCTGTATGTTCAACTGATAGTGCACAGTGTGTCATGGCATCATCCTGCATGTTCCACTTATAGTGCCCAGGGTGACGTGGCATCCTGTACGATCCACGCATAGTGCCCAGGGTGACGTGGCATCCTGTATGGTCCACTGACAGTGTTTAGGGTTGACGTGGCATCCTGTATGATCCACTGATAGTGCCCAGGGTGACGTTGCATTCTATTTTCCACTGATAGTGCCCAGGTTGACATAGCATCATCCTGCATGTTCCACTGATAGTGCCCAGGATGACGTGGCAGCCTGTATGTTCCACGTATAGTGCCCAAGGTGACGTGGCTTCCTGTATGTTCCACTGATAGTGCCCAGGGTGATGTGGCATCCTGTATAATCCACTGGTAGTGCCCAGGGTGACGTGGCATCCTGTATGATCCACTGATAGTGCCCAGGGTGACGTGGCATCCTGTATGTTCCACTGATAGTGTCCAGGGTGACGTGGCATCCTGTATGTTCCACTCATAGTACCCAGGGTGACGTGGCAGCCTGCATGTTGCTCTGATAGTGCCCAGAGTGACGTGGCGTCCTGTATGTTCCACTGATAGTGCCCCGTGTGACGTGGCAGCCTGCGTGTTGCTTTGATTGTGCCCAGTGTGAAGTGGCATCCTGTATGATCCACTGGCAGGGCCCAGGGTGACGTGGCACCCTGTATGTTCCACTGTTAGTGCACAGGGTGACGTGGCATCCTGTTTGTTGCACTGATAGTGCCCAGGGTGACGTGAAATCCTGCATGTTCCACCTATAGTGCCCAGGGTGACGTGGCACCCTGTATGTTCAACTGATAGTGCACAGTGTGTCAAGGCATCATCCTGCATGTTCCACTTATAGTGCCCAGGGTGACGGGGCATCCTGTATGATCCACGGATAGTGCCCAGGGTGACGTGGCATCCTGCATCCTCCACTGACAGTATTTAGGATTGAGTGGCATCCTGTATGATCCACTGATAGTGCCCAGGGTGACGTGGCATTCTGTTTGTTCCACTGATAGTGCCCAGGTTGACATAGCATCATCCTGCATGTTCCACTGATAGTGCCCAGGGTGACGTGGCAGCCTATATGTTCCACTTATAGTGCCCAAGGTGACGTGGCTTCCTGTATGTTCCACTGATAGTGCCCAGGGTGACGTGGCATCCTGTATAATCCACTGATAGTGCCCACGGTGACGTGGCATCCTGTATGATCCACTGATAGTGCCCAGGGTGACGTGGCATCCTCTATGTTCCACTGATAGTGCCCAGGGTGACGTGGCAGCCTGTATGTTCCACTTATAGTGCCCAAGGTGACGTGGCTTCCTGTATGTTCCACTGATAGTTCCCAGGGTGACGTGGCATCCTGTATAATCCACTGATAGTGCCCCGTGTGACGTGGCAGCCTGCGTGTTGCTTTGATAGTGCCCAGTGTGACGTGGCATCCTGTACGATCCACTGGCAGGGCCCAGGGTGACGTGGCACCCTGTATGTTCCACTGTTAGTGCACAGGGTGACGTGGCATCCTGTTTGTTGCACTGATAGTGCCCAGGGTGACGTGAAATCCTGCATGTTCCACCTATAGTGCCCAGGGTGACGTGGCACCCTGTATGTTCAACTGATAGTGCACAGTGTGTCATGGCATCATCCTGCATGTTCCACTTATAGTGCCCAGGGTGACGTGGCATCCTGTATGATCCACGGATAGTGCCCAGGGTGACGTGGCATCCTGTATGGTCCACTGACAGTGTTTAGGGTTGAGTGGCATCCTGTATGATCCACTGATAGTGCCCAGGGTAACGTGGCATTCTGTTTGTTCCACTGATAGTGCCCAGGTTGACATAGCATCATCCTGCATGTTCCACTTATAGTGCCCAGGTTGACGTGGCAGCCTGTATGTTCCACTTATAGTGCCCAAGGTGACGTGGCTTCCTGTATGTTCCACTGATAGTGCCCAGGGTGACGTGGCATCCTCTACAATCCACTGACCACTGATAGTGCCCATGGTGACGTGGCATCCTGTATGATCCACTGATAGTGCCCAGGGTGACGTGGCATCCTGTATGTTCCACTGATAGTGCCCAGGGTGACGTGGCATCCTGTATGTTCCACTCGTAGTACCCAGGGTGACGTGGCAGCCTGTATGTTGCTCTGTTAGTGCCCAGGGTGACGTGGCATCCTGTATCTTCCACTGATAGTGCCCCGTGTGACGTGGCAGCCTGCGTGTTGCTTTGATAGTGCCCAGTGTGACGTGGCATCCTGTATGATCCACTGACAGGGCCCAGGGTGACGTGGCATCCTGTATGTTGCACTGATAGTGCCCAGGGTGACGTGGCAGCCTGCATGATGCTCTGATAGTGCCCAGTGCGACGTGGCATCCTGTATGTTCCATTGATAGTGCCCAGGGTGACGTGGCATCCTGTATGATCCACTGATAGTGCCAAGGGTGACCTGGCTTCCTGTATGTTCCACTGATAGTGCCCAGTGTGACGTGGCATCTTATATGTTCCACTGATAGTGCCCAGTGTGACGTGGCATCCTATATGTTCCACTGAGAGTGCCCAGTGTGACGTGGCATCCTATATGTTCCACTGATAGCGCCAAGGGTGACGTGGCATCCTGCATGTTCCACTGATAGTTCCCAGGGTGACGTGGCATCCTGTTTGTTCCACTGATAGAGCCCAGGGTGACGTGGCATCCTGCATGTTCCACTGATAGTTCCCAGGGTGACGTGGCATCCTGTATGTTCCACTTATAGTGCCCAGGGTGACGTGGCATCCTGTTTGTTCCACTGATAGTGCGCAGGGTGACATGGCATCATCCTGCATGTTCCACTGATAGTGCTCAGGGTGACATGGCATCCTGTATGTTGCACTGATAGTGCCCAGAGTGGCTTGGCATCCTGTATGTTCCACTGATGGTGCCCAGGGTGACGTGGCGTCCTGTATGTTCCACTGATAGTGCCCAGGGTGACGTGGCATCCTGTATATTCCACTGATAGTGCCCAGGGTGACGTGGCATCCTGTATGATCCACTGATAGTGCCCAGGGTGACGTGGCATCCTATATGTTCCTCTGATAGTTCCCAGGGTTACGTGGCATCTTGTTTGTTCCACTGATAGTGCCCAGGGTGCTGTAGCATCCTGTATGTTGCACTGATAATGCCCAGGGTGCTGTGGCATCCTGTATGTTGCACTGATAATGCCCAGGGTGCTGTGGCATCCTGTATGTTGCACTGATAATGCCCAGGGTGCTGTGGCATCCTGTATGTTGCACTGATAATGCCCAGGGTGCTGTGGCATCCTGTATGTTGCACTGATAATGCCCAGGGTGCCGTGGCATCCTGTATGTTGCTCTGATAATGCCCAGGGTGCTGTGGCATCCTGTATGTTGCACTGATAATGCCCAGGGTGCTGTGGCATCCTGTATGTTGCACTGATAATGCCCAGGGTGCTGTGGCATCCTGTATGTTGCACTGATAATGCCCAGGGTGCTGTGGCATCTTGTATGTTGCACTGATAATGCCCAGGGTGCTGTGGCATCTTGTATGTTGCACTGATAATGCCCAGGGTGCTGTTGCATCCTGTATGTTGCACTGATAATGCCCAGGGTGCTGTGGCATCCTGTATGTTGCACTGATAATGCCCAGGGTGCTGTGGCATCCTGTATGTTGCACTGATAATGCCCAGGGTGCTGTGGCATCCTGTATGTTGCACTGATAATGTCCAGGGTGCTGTGGCATCCTGTATGTTGCACTGATAATGCCCAGGGTGCTGTGGCATCCTGTATGTTGCACTGATAATGCCCAGGGTGCTGTGGCATCCTGTATGTTGCACTGATAATGCCCAGGGTGCTGTGGCATCCTGTATGTTGCACTGATAATGCCCAGGGTGCCGTGGCATCCTGTATGTTGCTCTGATAATGCCCAGGGTGCTGTGGCATCCTGTATGTTGCACTGATAATGCCCAGGGTGCTGTGGCATCCTGTATGTTGCACTGATAATGCCCAGGGTGCTGTGGCATCCTGTATGTTGCACTGATAATGCCCAGGGTGCTGTGGCATCCTGTATGTTGCACTGATAATGCCCAGGGTGCTGTGGCATCCTGTATGTTGCACTGATAATGCCCAGGGTGCTGTGGCATCCTGTATGTTGCACTGATAATGCCCAGGGTGCTGTGGCATCTTGTATGTTGCACTGATAATGCCCAGGGTGCTGTGGCATCTTGTATGTTGCACTGATAATGCCCAGGGTGCTGTGGCATCCTGTATGTTGCACTGATAATGCCCAGGGTGCTGTGGCATCCTGTATGTTGCACTGATAATGCCCAGGGTGCCGTGGCATCCTGTATGTTGCACTGATAATGCCCAGGGTGCTGTGGCATCCTGTATGTTGCACTGATAATGCCTAGGTTGCTGTGGCATCCTGTATGTTGCACTGATAATGCCCAGGGTGCTGTGGCATCCTGTATGTTGCACTGATAATGCCCAGGGTGCTGTGGCATCCTGTATGTTGCACTGATAATGCCCAGGGTGCTGTGGCATCCTGTATGTTGCACTGACAATGCCCAGGGTGCTGTGGCATCCTGTATGTTGCACTGATAATGCGGAGGGTGCTGTGGCATCCTGTATGTTGCACTGATAATGCCCAGGGTGCTGTGGCATCCTGTATGTTGCACTGATAATGCCCAGGGTGCTGTGGCATCCTGTATGTTGCACTGATAATGCCCAGGGTGCTGTGGCATCCTGTATGTTGCACTGATAATGCCCAGGGTGCTGTGGCATCCTGTATGTTGCACTGATAATGCCCAGGGTGCTGTGGCATCCTGTATGTTGCACTGATAATGCCCAGGGTGCTGTGGCATCCTGTATGTTGCACTGATAATGCCCAGGGTGCTGTGGCATCCTGTATGTTGCACTGATAATGCCCAGGGTGCTGTGGCATCCTGTATGTTGCACTGATAATGCCCAGGGTGCTGTGGCATCCTGTATGTTGCACTGATAATGCCCAGGGTGCTGTGGCATCCTGTATGTTGCACTGATAATGCCCAGGGTGCTGTGGCATCCTGTATGTTGCACTGATAATGCCCAGGGTGCTGTGGCATCCTGTATGTTGCACTGATAATGCCCAGGGTGCTATGGCATCCTGTATGTTGCTCTGATAATGCCCAGGGTGCTGTGGCATCCTGTATGTTGCACTGATAATGCCCAGGGTGCTGTGGCATCCTGTATGTTGCACTGATAATGCCCAGGGTGCTGTGGCATCCTGTATGTTGCACTGATAATGCCCAGGGTGCTGTGGCATCCTGTATGTTGCACTGATAATGCCCAGGGTGCTGTGGCATCCTGTATGTTGCACTGATAATGCCCAGGGTGCTGTGGCATCCTGTATGTTGCACTGATAATGCCCAGGGTGCCGTGGCATCCTGTATGTTGCACTGATAATGCCCAGGGTGCTGTGGCATCCTGTATGTGGCACTGATAATGCCCAGGGTGCTGTGGCATCCTGTATGTGGCACTGATAATGCCCAGGGTGCTGTGGCATCCTGTATGTGGCACTGATAATGCCCAGGGTGCTGTGGCATCCTGTATGTTGCACTGATAATGCCCAGGGTGCCGTGGCATCCTGTATGTTGCACTGATAATGCCCAGGGTGCTGTGGCATCCTGTATGTTGCACTGATAATGCCCAGGGTGCTGTGGCATCCTGTATGTTGCACTGATAATGCCCAGGGTGCTGTGGCATCCTGTATGTTGCACTGATAATGCCCAGGGTGCTGTGGCATCCTGTATGTGGCACTGATAATGCCCAGGGTGCTGTGGCATCCTGTATGTGGCACTGATAATGCCCAGGGTGCTGTGGCATCCTGTATGTGGCACTGATAATGCCCAGGGTGCTGTGGCATCCTGTATGTTGCACTGATAATGCCCAGGGTGCTGTGGCATCCTGTATGTGGCACTGATAATGCCCAGGGTGCTGTGGCATCCTGTATGTGGCACTGATAATACCCAGGGTGCTGTGGCATCCTGTATGTTGCACTGATAATGCCCAGGGTGCTGTGGCATCCTGTATGTGGCACTGATAATGCCCAGGGTGCTGTGGCATCCTGTATGTGGCACTGATAATGCCCAGGGTGCTGTGGCATCCTGTATGTTGCACTGATAATGCCCAGGGTGCTGTGGCATCCTGTATGTGGCACTGATAATGCCCAGGGTGCTGTGGCATCCTGTATGTTGCACTGATAATGCCCAGGGTGCTGTGGCATCCTGTATGTTGCACTGATAATGCCCAGGGTGCTGTGGCATCCTGTATGTGGCACTGATAATGCCCAGGGTGCTGTGGCATCCTGTATGTGGCACTGATAATGCCCAGGGTGCCGTGGCATCCTGTATGTTGCACTGATAATGCCCAGGGTGCTGTGGCATCCTGTATGTGGCACTGATAATGCCCAGGGTGCTGTGGCATCCTGTATGTTGCACTGATAATGCCCAGGGTGCTGTGGCATCCTGTATGTTGCACTGAATATGCCCAGGGTGCTGTGGCATCCTGTATGTTGCACTGATAATGCCCAGGGTGCTGTGGCATCCTGTATGTGGCACTGATAATGCCCATGGTGCTGTGGCATCCTGTATGTGGCACTGATAATGCCCAGGGTGCTGTGGCATCCTGTATGTGGCACTGATAATGCCCAGGGTGCTGTGGCATCCTGTACGTTGCACTGATAATGCCCAGGGTGCTGTGGCATCCTGTATGTTGCACTGATAATGCCCAGGGTGCTGTGGCATCCTGTATGTGGCACTGATAATGCCCAGGGTGCTGTGGCATCCTGTATGTGGCACTGATAATGCCCAGGGTGCTGTGGCATCCTGTATGTGGCACTGATAATGCCCAGGGTGCTGTGGCATCCTGTATGTTGCACTGATAATGCCCAGGGTGCCGTGGCATCCTGTATGTTGCACTGATAATGCCCAGGGTGCTGTGGCATCCTGTATGTTGCACTGATAATGCCCAGGGTGCTGTGGCATCCTGTATGTTGCACTGATAATGCCCAGGGTGCCGTGGCGTCCTGTATGTTGCACTGATAATGCCCAGGGTGCTGTGGCATCCTGTATGTGGCACTGATAATGCCCAGGGTGCTGTGGCATCCTGTATGTGGCACTGATAATGCCCAGGGTGCTGTGGCATCCTGTATGTGGCACTGATAATGCCCAGGGTGCTGTGGCATCCTGTATGTTGCACTGATAATGCCCAGGGTGCTGTGGCATCCTGTATGTGGCACTGATAATGCCCAGGGTGCTGTGGCATCCTGTATGTGGCACTGATAATACCCAGGGTGCTGTGGCATCCTGTATGTTGCACTGATAATGCCCAGGGTGCTGTGGCATCCTGTATGTGGCACTGATAATGCCCAGGGTGCTGTGGCATCCTGTATGTGGCACTGATAATGCCCAGGGTGCTGTGGCATCCTGTATGTTGCACTGATAATGCCCAGGGTGCTGTGGCATCCTGTATGTGGCACTGATAATGCCCAGGGTGCTGTGGCATCCTGTATGTTGCACTGATAATGCCCAGGGTGCTGTGGCATCCTGTATGTTGCACTGATAATGCCCAGGGTGCTGTGGCATCCTGTATGTGGCACTGATAATGCCCAGGGTGCTGTGGCATCCTGTATGTGGCACTGATAATGCCCAGGGTGCCGTGGCATCCTGTATGTTGCACTGATAATGCCCAGGGTGCTGTGGCATCCTGTATGTGGCACTGATAATGCCCAGGGTGCTGTGGCATCCTGTATGTTGCACTGATAATGCCCAGGGTGCTGTGGCATCCTGTATGTTGCACTGAATATGCCCAGGGTGCTGTGGCATCCTGTATGTTGCACTGATAATGCCCAGGGTGCTGTGGCATCCTGTATGTTGCACTGATAATGCCCATGGTGCTGTGGCATCCTGTATGTGGCACTGATAATGCCCAGGGTGCTGTGGCATCCTGTATGTGGCACTGATAATGCCCAGGGTGCTGTGGCATCCTGTACGTTGCACTGATAATGCCCAGGGTGCTGTGGCATCCTGTATGTTGCACTGATAATGCCCAGGGTGCTGTGGCATCCTGTATGTGGCACTGATAATGCCCAGGGTGCTGTGGCATCCTGTATGTGGCACTGATAATGCCCAGGGTGCTGTGGCATCCTGTATGTGGCACTGATAATGCCCAGGGTGCTGTGGCATCCTGTATGTTGCACTGATAATGCCCAGGGTGCCGTGGCATCCTGTATGTTGCACTGATAATGCCCAGGGTGCTGTGGCATCCTGTATGTTGCACTGATAATGCCCAGGGTGCTGTGGCATCCTGTATGTTGCACTGATAATGCCCAGGGTGCCGTGGCATCCTGTATGTTGCACTGATAATGCCCAGGGTGCTGTGGCATCCTGTATGTGGCACTGATAATGCCCAGGGTGCTGTGGCATCCTGTATGTGGCACTGATAATGCCCAGGGTGCTGTGGCATCCTGTATGTGGCACTGATAATGCCCAGGGTGCTGTGGCATCCTGTATGTTGCACTGATAATGCCCAGGGTGCTGTGGCATCCTGTATGTGGCACTGATAATGCCCAGGGTGCTGTGGCATCCTGTATGTGGCACTGATAATGCCCAGGGTGCTGTGGCATCCTGTATGTTGCACTGATAATGCCCAGGGTGCTGTGGCATCCTGTATGTTCGCATCGCTATTGGGCCGTGCGGACGTGCTGCGCAGTAGCTCCTGATTGTGTTGGCATTTGCGCAGTGTTGACGTGTACTTGGCTCTGTGAAGACCTGTTTGCGCGCTCTCTAGAATTGAAGCAAGATGCCCTCCATCGAGCAACTTTACCAACAGCTTAAGGAAGAATTGAGGTTGGCGAATTTGGAAATTCGGCGATTGACCGAGGAGAACAAGAAGATTCGTAGTAGTCCTCCTGTTTTGAGTCCTCAGGTCAAGAAGGGAAACTGGTCAGTGGCTGGACAGCAGGGAAAGAAGTTGACGATCAAGAAGACGAATGGAAAGGTAGAAACGATGAAGAAGAAAGAGACTGCCGTGGAAACTGTTGTGGAAACATCCAATACATTCTCAGTGCTACCCGACGAATGTGAGTTGACTACTGGGAACGACACGACGAAAGACATTAAGGAAGGTAAGAATATTGTTGTTGTTGGGGATAGCCAAGTTAGGTATATGGATAGGGCGTTCTGCTTGAAGGACAGGAGTAGGAGACAGAGAGTTTGCTTTCCTGGGGCTGGGATGGAGGATATTGTTAGCCGTCTGGATGACATCATGAGAGGTAATGGGAGCAATCCTATTATCTGTCTCAGTGCTGGAGGCAACGATGTTGGCAGACGTAGGAGTGAGGACCTGATTAGCAGGTATAGGTCAGCAATAGAAATAATTAGAAGTAAGGGTGGGAACCCTCTCATATGTGGTATTTTGCCAAGGAGGGGAGTTGGAAGTGAATGGTTGTCCAGGGCAATTGGTGTCAATTGCTGGCTGGACAAATACTGTAAGGAAAATGCGGTAACATTCATTGACAACTGGGACCTCTTCTATGGCAGAAATGACATGTATGCTAGGGATGGGGTTCACTTATCTAGGTGTGGGGTGGGAGCACTGGCAACTGCAGTGGAGGGAGCAGTTAGGACTTTAAACTAGGAATAGTTAGTGGTATGGGTTTTGGCAGGAAAACAGTGAAGTCCCAGTGTAGTAATATTACGAGTTCTAGGGGAACTAGTAATAATAAGAACGAGATAGATATTGAAAAGCCAGGGACCTTGGGTGATAAAGACGGTAATAGGTTTAGTAGAAAAATAGAAATGAGCAGGAAGGGTAAAGAGAAAGGAGAGTCTTTCAATGTTTATTATGCTAATTGCCGTAGTGCTAGGAATAAGATGGACGAGTTGAGATTAGTTGCTAGTGTAGGTAACATTGATGTATTTGCCTTAACTGAGACGTGGTTTAATTCAAAAAGTCGGGACATGCCTGCGGAATGTCATATTCAGGGTTTTAAATTGTTCCAAGAAGATAGAAGTATTGGGAGGGGGGGTGGGGTGGCATTGTACGTCCGAGATCGCTTGAACTGTTGCATAAAAACGGGTATTAAGTCTGAAGTAACACATACAGAGTCTGTTTGGATAGAATTTTCAGAGGGGCATGAAAAACTGATTTTAGGAGTGATATACCGTCCCCCTAACTTAGATAGGGACCAAGGGAAACTACTATGGGAGGAAATTGTTAAGGCCACAAGGCACGATAATGTAGTAATTCTAGGAGACTTTAACTTTAGTCATGTTGATTGGAATTTCTTGACTGGGAATTTAGAATCGTACGACTTCTTAGAAGTATTTCAGGATTGTTTTTTGAAGCAGTTTGTGACAGAACCTACAAGGGGAAATAACCTGCTTGACTTAGTTATGGCAAACAATGAATCCCTTGTTAATAATTTAGAAATTTCAGAGGAACTGGGTGCTAGCGACCACAAATCAATTACATTTAGCATTGAATGGAAGTACGATAGTAGCGATAACTCAGTAACAGTCCCAGATTTTCGCTTAGCAGATTACGATGGGCTTAAAGAACACTTATCATCTGTTGACTGGGGTAACGAAGAGAGCTATCAATATGACAGTTTTCTGAACACTATACATGCTGCTCAAAGAGCGTTTATCCCATATAAAGAAATTAGATCAAATAGAAATGACCCAAAATGGATGAATAATAGGCTCAAATATCTACTAGGGCATAAGAAAGGAATTTATAGGCGTATCAAAAGAGGTGAGGGTCATCTTATGAATCAGTATATTGACATTAAGAGGGACATTAAAAAGGGGATAAGAAAAGCTAAAAGGGACTATGAAATTAAAGTTGCTAGGGATTCTAAAACTAACCCAAAAAGTTTTTTCCAGGTCTATAGAACAAAAGTTAGAGATAAGATAGGTCCCCTTAAAAATAACTATGGGCACCTTACTGACAATGAGAATGAAATGTGCTTGATTTTAAATAATTATTTTCTCTCAGTTTTTACACAGGAAGACACTAACAATATTCCAGTAATTAATTTTTACAGTGGGCTAGAAGAAGATAAATTATGTAACATCACAGTCACTAGTGAGATGGTTGTGAGGCAGATAGACAGACTGAAGCAAAATAAGTCGCCGGGTCCTGATGAGGTTTTTTCAAGGGTTCTTAAGGAATGCAAAATGGAACTCTGTGAACCATTAACTAATATTTTTAATTTATCTCTTCAAACAGGTGTAGTGTCTGATATGTGGAAGATGGCTAATGTAACTCCTATTTTTAAAACAGGGGACAAGTCGTTACCGTCAAATTACCGCCCAATAAGCCTGACCTCAATTGTAGGCAAATTACTAGAGTCAATTATAGCTGAGATTATAAGAAGCCATCTCGATAAGCATAGCTTGATTAATGATACTCAGCATGGATTCACAAGAGGCCGGTCTTGTCTAACTAATTTATTAACTTTCTTCAGTAAAGCTTTTGAGGCTGTTGACCACAATAAAGAATTTGATATTATTTACTTAGATTTTAGTAAGGCTTTTGATAGAGTTCCGCACCATAGACTGTTAAAGAAAGTGGCAGCCCATGGCATTGGGGGAAAAGTGCTCTCGTGGATCGAGTCATGGCTCACTGACAGGAAGCAGAGAGTGTCCATAAATGGGGTTAAATCCGAGTGGGGATCTGTAACAAGTGGCGTTCCACAGGGATCAGTCTTGGGCCCGTTGTTGTTTATAATATATATCAATGATCTTGATGAGGGAATTACTAGTGATATGAGCAAATTCGCCGATGACACAAAGATAGGTAGGATAATTGATTCAAACGTAGATGTTAGGGAACTTCAGGAGGACTTAAACAAACTCTATTCTTGGTCAGAAAAGTGGCAGATGCAGTTCAATGTAGATAAGTGCAAGGTTCTGAAGCTTGGGAGTGCCCATAACCCTAGTACTTATAAATTAAATGATGTAGAACTTAGCCATACAGATTGCGAAAAGGACTTGGGGGTTATGGTGAGCAGCAACCTTAAACCAAGACAGCAATGCCTAAGCGTACGTAATAAGGCAAATAGATTACTGGGATTTATATCAAGAAGTGTAAGCAACAGAAGTCCAGAGGTCATACTGCAGCTTTATACATCATTAGTAAGGCCTCACCTTGATTATGCAGCTCAGTTCTGGTCTCCGTATTACAAAATGGACATAAATTCGTTAGAAAACATTCAGCGTAGGATGACTAAATTAATACATAGCATCAGAAATCTTCCTTATGAAGAAAGATTGAAGACTCTTAAGTTACATTCACTTGTTAGACGAAGAATGAGGGGAGACCTGATCGAAGTGTATAAGTGGAAGATAGGTATTAATAAAGGGGATATTAATAAGGTCTTGAGGATGTCTCTCCAAGAGAGAACCCGCAGTAATGGATTTAAATTAGATAAGTTTAGATTTAGAAAGGACATAGGAAAGTATTGGTTTGGAAATAGGGTAGTTGATGAGTGGAACAGTCTACCTAGTTGGGTTATTGAGGCTAGGACTTTGGGTAGTTTCAAATCTAGGTTGGATAAGTACATGAGTGGGAAGGGTTGGATTTGAGTGGGACTTTCACATCAGAGCTTATTTCTTGGGTAGCATTGAAAATTGGGTTGGGTAAATGTTTTGTTAGTGGGATGAATTGTAAAGGACCTGCCTAGTATGGGCCAGCAGGCCTCCTGCAGTGTTCCTCCTTTCTTATGTTCTTATGTTCTTATGTTCTTATGATAATGCCCAGGGTGCTGTGGCATCCTGTATGTGGCACTGATAATGCCCAGGGTGCTTTGGCATCCTGTATGTTGCACTGATAATGCCCAGGGTGCTGTGGCATCCTGTATGTGGCACTGGTAATGCCCAGGGTGCTGTGGCATCCTGTATGTGGCACTGATAATGCCCAGGGTGCTGTGGCATCCTGTATGTTGCACTGATAATGCCCAGGGTGCTGTGGCATCCTGTATGTTGCACTGATAATGCCCAGGGTGCTGTGGCATCCTGTATGTTGCACTGATAATGCCCAGGGTGCTGTGGCATCCTGTATGTTGCACTGATAATGCCCAGGGTGCCGTGGCATCCTGTATGTTGCACTGATAATGCCCAGGGTGCTGTGGCATCCTGTATGTTGCACTGATAATGCCCAGGGTGCTGTGGCATCCTGTATGTTGCACTGATAATGCCCAGGGTGCTGTAACATCCTGTATGTTGCACTGATAATGCCCAGGGTGCCGTGGCATCCTGTATGTTGCACTGATAATGCCCAGGGTGCCGTGGCATCCTGTATGTGGCACTGATAATGCCCAGGGTGCTGTGGCATCCTGTATGTTGCACTGATAATGCCCAGGGTGCCGTGGCATCCTGTATGTTGCACTGATAATGCCCAGGGTGCCGTGGCATCCTGTATGTGGCACTGATAATGCCCAGATTGCTGTGGCATCCTGTATGTTGCACTGATAATGCCCAGGGTGCTGTGGCATCCTGCTATGTTGCACTGATAATGCCCAGGGTGCCGTGGCATCCTGTATGTTGCACTGATAATGACCAGTGTGCCGTGGCATCCTGTATGTGGCACTGATAATGCCCAGGGGGCCGTGGCATCCCTGTATGTTGCACTGATAATGCCCAGGGTGCCGTGGCATCCTGTATGTTGCACTGATAATGCACAGGGTGCCGTGGCATCCCTGTATGTGGCACTGATAATGCCCAGGGTGCCGTGGCATCCTGTATGTGGCACTGATAATGCCCAGGGAAGCTGTGGCATCCTGTATGTTGCACTGATAATGCCCAGGGTGCTGTGGCATCCTGTATGTTGCACTGATAATGCCCAGGGTGCCGTGGCATCCTGTATGTGGCACTGATAATGCCCAGGGTGCTGTGGCATCCTTTATGTTGCACTGATAATGCCCAGGGTGCTGTGGCATCCTGTATGTGGCACTGATAATGCCCAGGGTGCTGTGGCATCCTGTATGTGGCACTGATAATGCCCAGGGTGCTGTGGCATCCTGTATGTGGCACGATTAATGCCCAGGGTGCTGTGGCATCCTGTATGTTGCACTGTAATGCCCAGGGTGCTGTGGCATCCTGTATGTTGCACTGATAATGCCCAGGGTGCTGTGGCATCCTGTATGTGGCACTGATAATGCCCATGGTGCTGTGGCATCCTGTATGTGGCACTGATAATGCCCAGGGTGCTGTGGCATCCTGTATGTGGCACTGATAATGCCCAGGGTGCTGTGGCATCCTGTATGTGGCACTGATAATGCCCAGGGTGCTGTGGCATCCTGTATGTGGCACTGATAATGCCCAGGGTGACACAAGATTGTAATTTTCCTCTATCTTAACTTTCTTAATTAAAACTTCACAATATGTTTACTATTATTTGTTGCATAAATACCTACCACAGAAAAGTTTTTAGTAACGTTTCTTCGAACATATGTTATTAAATGATAATCTATTAAAGTATAGTAAATACAAAATGAATATTAAGTATAAGGGCATTATGATGGGAAAATTGATTCGTATAATAGTCACTGTTTGCGTTTGATTTACGAACATCTTTGTTTTGTTTACATTTTTACTGTTTGTGTCGTCGAATACATGATTGGTTTTCAACTCTGTCGTGTTGACTTCCCAGGGAGATGTAATGAGTTGCTTTTTCATTTTGCTGTGGCCACAGACGTTTTAAACAGCGATGCTATAACACCTTGCTTACTCTGTCGTACTGGTTGGAAGAACAGTCAGCAATAAGTTGAAGGCTGAACTAGGCAGAGTTGTTAAAATGATCTACATAACCAACCTCTGAAATCACAGCTGTTGTTCAAACTATTTGAAGAAGTTGGAGTAATTCACACGAAGTCAAGATGGTTGTCAAGACGCTAAGTGTGTTCACAAGTGTTTGAACTCAAAGATGACTTCTTTTTTAAGCCTTGAGCAGCATAAAGAATTCTGTGTGTTGGTTCTAGATGACACAGCCTGCAAAATCATCCTTCTTAGTGGATATCTTTGGACATTGCAACGAGATGTTTCAACATGCAAGCCAATACTGATAATATCTTATATTCCAGTTACATATTGCTGTGAGAGATAAATTAAGAATTTGGAGTGCCAGAGTGAAGGAAGGCAACATTGATATATTCCCACATGTTGCTTCAACAAAGAATTTAGAGATGTTATTGATTTTTGACCATCTTGAAGAACGTGAAGGCAAAAATCAGTACTATTTTCCAAACTTATTAAAAGAAGATTATCTGGTTAAGAAACCTATTTATTGCATCAGTATCAAGTCGTCGAAGTTCAGTCTCACAGAAGAAAATGGAATTGAAATACGTAATGACAATCTAAAATTAAAGTATAAGGAAATGACTGGACGAATTCTGGATAAAGATTAAGAATAAATATCCTCATGACGAAAATGAATCTCTAGTAATCATCAAACTATTTTCCACATCTTACCTGTGTGAGCTGCGACTTTCTAAGCTCACAAAGTTAAAAACTAACAAGAGCAATAGACTCCAGAAATGAAGGAATGTCTATCCAATATTCCACCTAATATCAAAAATATCTGACACTCCAACAAAACACAAATATCCCACTAAAATGTTACAAATTTCTATTTATTTTGTTTATTCTATTGTGATATATAATGCTTGTCTATTACACTTGTATATTTTATTTATATTTCGTACGTTTGTCTTATGACCTCGTATGATTTCACTATTATTAGTATTATACAATTGACTACTACTGGGAAGCGATTGTAACAGAAAATTGACTAAGTGAACCACACAGTGACTTGATGGTGCTGTCGTCACTGAAAAAAATATTGAAAAAAAAAAAAATCCTGATTCCGAGGTTACTGAATCCTTTATGTTTAGCGTTGAAAAACTCATACTGAAGGTTCCTTAAAGGTTCAGAAATGAACCTTTAAAATTTCAGTACCTTCAAACCTTTAGCGATGAACATTATTATTATTATTATAATCAAGGGGGAAGCGCTAAACCCGGAGGATTATACAGCGCCTGGGGGGGGGGGATGTGGAAGGCATTCAGGCTTAATTCGAGGAACTGGAGCACAGATCCAATTCCCTAAATCAAGAGCCCCTCACCAACATCAAGGAACCTTCCTTGAGGGGTAACGATAAACAACTCTTAAAAACCTTATCGCTGAACGTCCTACAAGAGTTCAACAGTGAACGACTCTTATATGTGCAGCGCTGAACGTCCCGCAGGTGATTACCAGTCTTCATCCTTAATATTATAAATGCTGAAAAAATCAAGAATATTGCTGAGTTCAGTATCTGGTCTGATGAACACGAGTGAATGAGAAGCAGGAGGGAAAATAATGAAGGAGAGAGAGAGAGAGAGAGAGAGAGAGAGAGAGAGAGAGAGAGAGAGAGAGAGAGAGAGAGAGAGAGAGAGAGACAAGGTTATCTGCCTGATGAACTTATTCCACCTCTAAATCGACAGGATGGGACCACCTCTATTAATAGTCAAGAGAAGGCGGACCTCTTTGCTGAACACTTTGCTACCAAAATGCAAGTTCCTGATCCAGCAAGGGACCCTCCTTGGCTAGCTGCACGAACTGTGTCAAAACTGGCAGTGGTGACAATAAGGCAGGAGGAGGTGCATTTCCTTCTTAAATCACTTGACCAAGAAAGGCTGTGAGGCCCAGACAAGTTGAGCCCAAGATTGTTGAGAAGATGTGCAGACCAGCTAGCAGCACCTCTAACTCGCATCTTTCAGCACTGCCTAGTACAGTGTAAATGGCCCTCTCTATGGAAAGAGGCAAATGTAGTCCCTGTTCACAAAAAGAAGAGCAGAGCAGAAATCAGCAACTACAGACCAGTGTCACTCCTGTCAATCACTGGTAAGATCCTTGAGACAATAATCTCAAGACAAATGACAGAGTTTTTGACTACCACTCACTACTTTGTGATCGTCAATATGGCTTCAGGAAAGGTTACTCTGCTGCTGATCTGTTGTTAAACCTCTCACTAAGTGGCACCAGTCACTGGATGAATCAAAGTCAGCTGTGTAGGTGCACTGGACATTGCTGGCGCTTTCGACCGGGTGTGGCACCAGGGCCTCTTAGCAAAACTTCAAGTACTGGGAATTGCAGGCTCTACGCTATGTCTCCTAAGTGATTACCTTCATGGTAGATCTCTAAGTGTAGTCCTCAATGGAACGGAATCAGCAAGGCATCCTATTGGGGCAAGTGTTCCACAAAGAAGCGTGCTGGGTCCATTGTTATGGAATGTCTACTTCAACGACCTTCTTCATCTCATCCCAGAATCACATGCATATGCAGACGACTGTACATTGACATTTACTTATCCAAGAGAAGAAATGCCAGCTGCTCTAAGCTACATCAATCACCAGCTGAGAGCTATATCAGCTTGGGGAAATAGATGGCAAGTAACATTTGCACCTGAGAAAACGCAAATGATGATCGTCTCTAGGCACCATGATGGTAATGCTGGTGCAGTAGTAAGGATGAATGGGAGGACGTTGGCACCTGGAGAAGAAGTTGATATCCTTGGGGTGAAATTTGACTCCAAACTAACCATGAAGAACCATGTTGTAAATCTTGCAAACAAGGCAGCCAGGAAGCTTACAGCACTTCGCCGTATCTCGCATCTGCTTGACAGTAGGGGTTGCAAGATCCTGTACGAGGAACACAAGTACGCTCACACCTTGAGTATGCTCCACTTTCTTGGTTTGCCTGCCCCCCCTCTCATCTGCGACTGCTTGACAGAGTAGAGAACAGAGCAAGACGTCTCATCTCTCGCCTGGACCCATCCTGGAGAGATCTGTCATTTCAGCAAAGCCTTCAACATAGGAGGGATGCGGGTGGCTTTACTGTTATGTACAAGGCCAATATTGTCAAAATACCACACTTGGATCCACTTCGAGGACAGCGTGAAACAAGCTTTTATGCTACAAGACGGGCAGAAAGCAGCAACTTCACTCTGGCTGTACCCGTCTCCAGAACATCACTCCATCTGAGATCATACATACCCAGGATGACTCGACTATGGAACACATTCGTACAGCATGATGATGTCAACGAGATAAAGTCAGTTGATCAAATGAAAATGCTGGCACACAGATGGCTCCAACTTCATCCTGTTCCGTACTTGTATGTCTCATAACAATAAAAATGCTTTCAAATGAGCTGATGTAGGTAATTAGCTCAGGTTTTGCCAATAAAGTTAGGAATCCTTAACCTGTATTATAGCTGTCAATAAAGCTTAGGGATCCTTAACCTTGTTCGCCCCTGTGTAAGAGAGAGAGAGAGAGAGAGAGAGAGAGAGAGAGAGAGAGAGAGAGAGAGAGAGAGAGAGAGAGAGAGAGAGAGAGAGAGAGAGAGAGAGATACAGAGAGAGAGAGAGAGAGAGAGAGAGAGAGAGAGAGAGAGAGAGAGAGAGAGAGAGAGAGAGAGAGAGAGAGAGAGAGAGAGTACGGACAGCAGGGACACATCTGTCAGAACTGGTAGAGGACGGGGCAGAGGACGTGGAGGAGGACGTGGAGGAGGAAGACATCTACAGCCGTCTCACCCTCCACTAACACAGTTCCAGCGGCAGAATCTGAGGACAAATCTGCAAAACACAGGAGGTGCAACAAATCCTAGTCCACCCTCCCAGGCACCTAGGCTGTGCTCCCACTGTCACCGGAAGGGGCACACTGCCAACAACTGCCTGCGAGATACCAGGTGTAATTACTGCTACAAGAAAGGACATAAGGAGGACCAGTGTCGGAAGAAAAAGGAACTAGACAGACAGGGCCACCTGTTTAGAGACCTGTTCTCAGAACAAACCAGCAGGATCTCTGAATTGGTGAACACTCTCACACGTCACCCACTTAGCTACTCCTATCCCACCCCAGCAGGTGGGATTGTGCCTTATACAAGACCACAGACCTACATCCCTGCAGCTGCCTCAGTACCCTACCTCTCTCAAGGGCAGGCACCTTACATTCCCTACACACCCACCACCTCAAGCTGACCACTTCATCATGAGGAGCCAGTCTATCAGCATCCTGTCGGCAACATTAGAGGTTTCATTACTAATGTTGAGAGCTCACACATAGTTTTGTGAACACTCGACGTCCCGACATGATAGCTGTTGTTGAAACATTTTTGGATGACAGGACTCCAGAAAATTTTGCAAGAATTGCTGGCTACACCTCATGGATGAGAAGAGACAGGCAAGGGCAAGGAGGAGGTGTTGCTGTGTGCTTCTCTAAAAGTGTTCATGCCCAGCACATTGATGTTGCCACCCCTACACATCTTGAAATGATGTTCTTCAAGCTCTGTATAAACACTAGTACCTCTGTACTAGCATGTGCAATGTACAGACCTCAGTGGCAACATGCAGACCCCATCAACTTCCTAATGGAAAATATTGACTCCCTTCTGCTACAACACAACTGTCAACATATTATAATTGTTGGTGACCTCAACCAGCACCTTATACAGAGGGACTTTGATGACCTTCTTGCAGTGTTTGACATGAGAAACTTTGTTGATTTCCCTACTCATATCTCTGGCTCCTCCCTTGACCCAGTAGTGAGTGATCTGGCAGAAGGCATAGTCACTTGTCAACCCCTCGGCTACGTTGGATCGTCTGACCACAAGGCTGTTTTTACGACACTTAAGATACCAACAGAACGAGGTGAGGAGTCCACACGCACAACCTGGCTATGGGAAAGAGGTAATTGGCCAGCCCTTTGCTCTGAGCTCACCACCACCGATTGGAATGCTCTTCTCCAAGGGGATGTTGACAACCAAGTGAAAGCCTTCACTGGACACATCCTTAATCTACAACAAGAACACATTCCTCACCGGCAATACGTGACGAAGCCTACAGATCAGCCTTGGTTTGGCTTTCGTTGTAGAGAGGCTGCTACTGCTAAGTACAAAGCATGGCGAAGGTATAAGAGACATCCTACCACCTATAACAGGAACTTGCACAGGCAAGCCTGTAGGCATATGGGTGATGTTCAAAAGTGGGCCATTGCTAAATGGGAGGTGGACACTAAAAGAAAGCTTGCATCAGGTAGGGTAGGCTCCAAAACCTGGTGGTCCCTGGTCAAGAACAGACAAGGTTATCTGCCTGATGAACTTATTCCACCTCTAAATCGACAGGATGGGACCACCTCTACTAGTAGTCAAGAGAAGGCGGACCTCTTTGCTGAACACTTTGCTACCAAAATGCAAGTTCTTGATCCAGCAAGGGTCCCTCCTTGGCTAGCTGCAAGAACTGTGTCAAAACTGTCAGTGGTGACAATAAGGCAGGAGGAGGTGCATTTCCTTCTTAAATCGCTGGACCAAGAAAAGGCTGTGGGCCCAGACAAGTTGAGCCCAAGATTGTTGAGAAGATGTGCAGACCAGCTAGCAGCACCTCTAACTCGCATCTTTCAGCACTGCCTAGTAAAGTGTAAATGGCCCTCTCTATGGAAAGAGGGAAATGTAGTCCCTGTTCACAAAAAAGAAGAGCAGAGCAGAAATCAGCAACTGCAGACCAGTGTCACTCTTGTCAATCACTGGTAAGATCCTTGAGACAATAATCTCAAGACAAATGACAGAGTTTTTTGACTACCACTCACTACTTTGTGATCGTCAATATGGCTTCAGGAAAGGTTACTCTGCTGCTGATCTGTTGTTAACCCTCTCCACTAAGTGGCACCAGTCACTGGATAAATTCAAAGTCAGCTGTGTGGTAGCACTGGACATTGCTGGCGCTTTCGACCGGGTGTGGCACCAGGGCCTCTTAGCAAAACTTCAAGCACTGGGAATTGCAGGCTCTACGCTATGTCTCCTCAGTGATTACCTTCATGGTAGATCTCTAAGTGTAGTCCTCAATGGAACGGAATCAGCAAGGCATCCTATTGGGGCAAGCGTTCCACAAAGAAGCGTGCTGGGTCCATTGTTATGGAATGTCTACTTCAACGACCTTCTTCATCTCATCCCAGAATCACATGCGTATGCAGACGACTGTACACTGACATTCACTTATCCAAGAGAAGAAATGCCAGCTGCTCTAAGCTACATCAATCACCAGCTGAGAGCTATATCAGCTTGGGGAAATAGATGGCAAGTAACATTTGCACCTGAGAAAACGCAAATGATGATCGTCTCTAGGCACCATGATGGTAATGCTGGTGCAGTAGTAGGGATGAATGGGAGGATGTTGGCACATGGAGAAGAAGGTGATATCCTTGGGGTGAAATTTGACTCCAAACTAACCATGAAGAACCATGTTGTAAATCTTGCAAACAAGGCAGCCAGGAAGCTTACAGCACTTCGCCGTATCTCGCATCTGCTTGACAGTAGGGGTTGCAAGATTCTGTACGAGGCACAAGCACGCTCACACCTTGAGTATGCTCCACTTTCTTGGTTTGCCTGCCCTCCTCTCATCTGCGACTGCTTGACAGAGTAGAGAACAGAGAAAGACGTCTCATCTCTCGCCTGGACCCATCCTGGAAAGATCTGTCATTTCAGCAGAGCCTTCAACATAGGAGGGATGTGGGTGGCCTTACTGTTATGTACAAGGCCAATATTGTCAAAATACCACACTTGGATCCACTTCGAGGACAGCGTGAAACAAGCTTTTATGCCACAAGACGGGCAGAAAGCAGCAACTTCACTCTGGCTGTAGCATTCTCCAGAACATCACTCCATCTGAGATCATACATACCCAGGATGACTCGAGTATGGAACACATTCGTACAGCATAATGATGTCAACGAGATAAAGTCAGTTGATCAAATGAAAATGCTGGCCCACAGATGGCTCCAACTTCATCCTGTCCCGTACTTGTATGTCTCATAACAATAAAAATGCTTTCAAATGAGCTGATGTAGGTAACAGCTCTTAGCTTGCCAATAAAGTTAGGAATCCTTAACCTGTAATATAGCTGTCAATAAAGCTAGGGATCCTTAACCTTGTCAAACCCTGTGTAAAAAAAAAAAAAAAAAACAAAAAAGAAAAAAAAAAAAAAAAAAAAAAAAAAAAAAAAAAAGAGAGGGAGAGAGAGGGAAGGAGAGTTGAGAGCAGAAAAAATGAGAGGATGTGGTAAAACTGCTTCAGTGGAGCCTCTGTGCGTGGTAATACTGCTGATTCAGTGGTGCCAGCTAGTGTGGTAATACTGCTGCTTCAGTGGTGCCAGCTTGTGTGGTAATACTGCTGCTGCATCTGTTGCAGCTTCATACATAAGAGAGATTACCTACAGACCCCTGGCTGGCTTCATGAGGAAACTTGGTAAACTCCCAAGCCGCTCTTCTTGCCGAATAAGGCAAGCGAAAATTTGAGTATGCAATAATTTAGCAAAAATCATTCTGAACCTAACGAAAAAATGTATGTCATTGTGTTTGTTTATTAAATTACTGTAAACTTACCTAAAATATATTTAGTTGGATTATGCTAACTTAAATTGCGCTTCTTATAATAAGGTTTGATATGTTTTCTAAGGGTCTTATGGTACAAAATTATTAATTTTTACATTAACGTAAATGAAAAAAAAATATTTCTTTAAACGTATACGAGAAAACTTTAGAAAGGACTTAATTTTAAACGAGTTCTTGATAAATGACCAGTTTTACAATTCGGCGAAATATACACAAACACTGATCTCTGGCTGAAGGAGACTCGAACCTACGAACGTTAGGACAAGGTACGCAGTGCTTTACCAATCTACCCACACTGGACAATAACTTCCCAGAGATCAGTGTTTGTGCGTATTTCGCCTGCTCTCGCGAATTCCTTGCATTGTTAAAATCTCTAGTAAGGCAGATGCATGCAAGGGATGAGATGAAAAGCTGTAAGCCTTCTCCCTGAAAGCTGGCTGCCTTGGATCAAACGTGTAGCGTAAGCTACACGCCAAGGAATTGTTCAGTGTGGTAGAATGGTAAAGCACTGCGTACCTTGTCCTGAAGTTCGTAGGTACGAGTCTCCTTCAGCCAGAGATCAGTGTTTGTGTATATATATATATATATATATATATATATATATATATATATATATATATATATATATATATATATTTATATATATATATATATATATATAGAAAAAAATATAGCGAAGTACCACCTCTATAGCTGGAATGGGGACCTTCATCCTCAGAGAAAACAAACGTACCTCAGGGAAAACTCAAGGTTCTCCCCGGAGTTGTTTGAATATTTTCTTCTCCTACCACCCCGTATATTTGATATTCTATGTGAACATTTATTAATAAGTAGAATACATTTACAGAAAAACACAAACATGATTACAATTTGTACAATGTATTAAAGATCATGAATATCCTCCACCGCCTCCGAAGCCGGATGCAAGCCAAGTATGCAGCAAGCATTTCCCCTCTGGATGGCTATGTTGAGGAGCTGGAACATGAAAGTGGCTGCCCTTGGGTCCCTGGTGGTGTCGATGAGTCTGGAACCCAATTCTTTAAGGAAACATATGGCATCGTTTCCCCAAGATCCCAGGGTCTCTGATCCCACTAGGACAAATTGATACTGTTGGCTTATGTCCCTGTACTTGCTGATCTTGTACTCCTCCCTGTAGTCAGCAGCTCCTTCCTGTCTCCCAACACTGATGGATATAGGTGTCAGCCAGTGTGGACACACAGGTATAGTCCCATGCTAAGAGCTTGCCATTCTTCCAAGGATAGAATGTATCCCGTCGGGGCGATATATATATAATATATATATATATATATATATATATATATATATATATATATATATATATATATATATATATATATATATATATATATATATATATATATATTTATATATATATATATATATATATATATATATATATATATATATATATATATATATATATATATATATATATATATATATATATATATATATATATATATATATATATATATATATAATATATATATATATATATATATATATATATATATATATATATATATATATATATATACATATATAGATATATAGATATATATAATATATATATATATATATATATATATATATATATATATATATATATAAATAACTTAAGTTTACATTTTTTTGTGAATAGATGTGCTGTGAAATTTGAATATTACCTGGAGTTTACCTGGAGAGAGTTCAGGGGGTCAACGCCCCTGCGGCCCGGTCTGTGACCAGGCCTCCTATATATGTAGAGTTGCAGAATGTGTTGAAAACCCATTACTTAAATTGTGGACCTCCTGGGAAGCTGGACGGGAAATGAAGATTGCAGCTGGCGTTCCCTCTCGGAATGGTCACACTGAGGTACTGGACGTAAGAGGTGTCAGCCCTTGTGTTTCTGATGGTTTCGATGAGTCTGGAACCCAGCTCCTTGAGGAGCTTTTTCTAGGAGCCAAGGGTTTCTGATCCTATAGGGACGAAGTGGTAGTGGTGGGCCAAATCCCGGTACTCAGTGAACGTATGACTTTCTTTGTGATCATCAGCACCACCTTGATGACCAGCAGTGTAGATGACTGGAAAGGGTAGATCCACAAGTATTGTTGTAGAGACAGACAGACACACACACACAGTCACAGACAGACACACACACACCTACCCACCCACACACACCCATTCACCCACCCACACACACACACACTCATTCCACAACACTTCTCCATCATTTACAGAGCATCATTCTCTCCCTCCTTTACCTCGCACCACAATGTTCTCACACACACTTGTAGCTCGTACAGTATATTCTCGACTCCACTTGCATCTGACACCCACACTACTCCTTGTATCTTATTTCCACACTTGCTCTCGTGCACCTGAACACAGGCTGAGAGGTAATCTGGTGTGATGTGCTCTGTGGGTGAACAAACTGCGCCCAGGATTTCTCAGGGGTTGGAGTTCATACAGGATAGCGGTACAGTTCTTCAGGGAGGACACTTCTGCATCTATCGGAATTACTGAACTCATAGAAAATTACGATATTCTCCACACCCAAGTAATAGTAACTCCAGTTCTGCTGGAAGTGAAGCTTTCAAACTGCCGTAGCTACTGAACAATGGTTGAATGCTTGACAATATCCTTAACAACCTAACAATAGTAACTCAAGTTCCGCTGGAATCATACCATTCAAACTACCAAAGTTACTGAACCCAGGGTGAGATGCTTGACATTATCCTCATCACCTTACAGAAGTCCGCCAGCTCAGGCTAACTCATTTCATTACCTCATGTTTAAAACTCATCCTGTGTGATGGAATCTGACAGTGTAACACAGTTTTTGTTCCCACAATGTAACTGTCATACGCAATATTACAAAAGTGATTTTTAGATGGTAGTTTTACTCATTTTGTAATAAAGATTTCGGGATACATAAATACACGTTAAAATAAATTAATCGTTAATATTATATAAAAAACACTATCTTTGGTCTAGGAGGTATTTAAAATATATATACATGTTACAATAATAAATTATTAGCATCTTAAAATAATAATATATATATCTATGCTAAAATAATAAATTATAAATAACATTTGTATAATAATAAATTACAGTCAACTCCGTGTCTCACGACAATGACGCTCCGTGTCTCACAAGACACTTATCCGTGGTGTGACGCTCCTTCTCAACTGTGTCACTTGACACCCTTTCTTCCGTGTAATGACGCTCCTGCTCAACCGTGTCCACTAGACACCCTTTTCTCTGTCACACGACACTCCTACTCTCCGTGTCACAAGACACCCTTTTCTCTGCGTCATACACAATATCTCTACTGTCACTCTCGACACCCTTGTCTCTGCGTCGCACTGTGAAGGCTTACTCAGCCCTGTAACAACTTCAGACAGTATTACCAAGGCTGGCTCCTCCTCAGGAAAATTAATGTATAGAAAAAGAATAAAAACTGACAAACATAAACACTTTATTATATAAAAAATATAAAATATAAAACACTTAAATATGAAATATTAATCCTACATTAAAGAAAATGAAAAATGAAAAACATAAATGATAACTGAATTCAACGCTAATTTAAAACTTGGGTGTTTGGTGTTGGTGACACTGTGTTGTTGAAATCGTAGCCATTGCTGATGATGGGGGGGAAGGTCGCAGGTGTTGGTTACGACCCACTGGTTCGTTCTTCACAGTATAGCCGTGAGTATTATATCCCGATGACAGGAAAGCAGGTTCTTTACCACTGCAATGATTAGGGGTTACATCCTGCAATTTCATACAGGTGCACAGGTAATTAAATCCAAAAAGGGGCAGTCTCAGGACGTTAGTCCATCTCCATCAGTTCTACTCGTTGATTGGCAGGTGACCCTCTCTGTCATTCAAGCTGGAAAGATAGACAGGTTACCCACTGCTTAAGAAATCACTCTCCATGATAAGTACAATACCTAAAAGATGTGGTGATTATTACAACAGTCAACTTAGAGCAAGACTGAAAGGACTAAGTTTATTATTGGTCAAAAGTGAAGCTTTCAACCAATAAATCCACTAGAATACAAGGCAGGCATGTACTTACAGTAGTGCTGGGAGCTGTGAGTCTAGTGATTACTGTTTGGACCTGAGCCCCACACGTCACCTTACGGGGGAGGGGGGGAAGAAGGAGGGGAAGGGATAGCGGGAGCTAGACTGACCCTACCTTAACAAGCAGCAGGCAATCAAACTATCACTTTAGGGGTGGGGGAGAAAAGGCGGGAGCTGGACTTACAATACCTTAACAAGTAGCCGGCAATGAAACTATTTTTACTATATACTCCCTCGCTACTCCTATCTATTGAACTTTTCTCTCACGTGCACACTATCACCCACAGCATCTTTCTCGAGGCCAGTCACATGATACTATTCAATGTACACTACAACCTGACCATCTTCAGTGTCACACGACACCCTTTTCTTCTCAGTGTTCCACTATCGTCCTGTAGCATATCTCAGTGTTCCACTCCATACTTGCTTAAGTGTCACACTACGGTCCTAGCCCAGTTCAGTGTAACACTCCAACCTTTTCTTCATGTAATGTCCCACTAAAACAGCATCAGATGACTCCGGCCCACAGTTGACCAGCGTAGGCGGCGAGTCCGCAGACATCACCGGTAGTCCTGTAAATACTCTCCAAAGCTGGTAGAAGTACACCGTAAGATGGTCTGGTGAGTACTATCTACTGCCTTCAAGACCAGTTGACGCACCGCAAGGTGGTCCGATGCAGAACACACTATGTTGCAAGCTCACTGAATGCGGCCGTCAAATAACTGAGGCCAACAGACTCAGTGAGCTGTGGTGAGGGCTTCTTCTAAAATCAGTAGAAGCCAGTAGAATACTCTACTGCCAGTAGATGTGTACCATTAGGTGTTCAGGTACCTACTGCTTCTAAGGCCAGAAGATGTGTACCATTAGGTGTTCAGGTACCTACTGCTTCTAAGGCCAGAAGATGTGTACCATTAGGTGTTCAGGTACCTACTGCTTAGATGTGTACCATGAGGTGTTCAGGTACTTACTGCTCTAAGGCCGGCTCAGGAGTCCCCACAATGGGTTTGATGACGTACCCAGTGGTACTGCCGGCCGGCAGGTTATTCATTTAACCACTAGTTTGGTAGGGGGCCGTAACAAGCTGCATACTGACGGTGCTTTCAGAATGGAAATATCGTATAGAAAAGGGGACCTTTACATTGTTATTGTTCCCATAATGTAACTGTCATACATAATGGTGTGGTAGCACACTGCTGGTGTTCCCACAGTGTAAGTACCAACAACATACTGCTGGTGTTCCCACAGTGTAACTACCAACAACACACTGCTGGTGTTCCCACAGTGTAAGTACCAACAACACACTGCTGGTGTTCCTACAGTGTAACTACCAACAACACACTGCTGGTGTTCCCACAGTGTAACTACCAACAGCACACTGCTTGTGTTCCTGCAGTGTAACTACCAACAACACACTGCTGGTGTTCCCACAGTGTAACTACCAACAACACATTCGTCTCTCGACCTCCGGGGAGAGAGGACGCACGCCTAGTAGCTACACCTGCCCTCTGGTGGTGACCTTTAGCAACTGGAAGGCAAAATGGCGCATCGAGTGGGTCAGCGGATCAACACTTTGTATACAGCTGGTACGTGGCACGCTCACTGGAGAAACGATGAATACATTGCTACCCGCCATCATCATATGGTGTCCCCAACGATGAAATATATGGTGTAGCCTTAAATGGGATGACCAGAGTATTCCTGAAACTGAATCGTACCGGCGTCTACGACAGACTTGTTGACGAGTACCAGGAGAGGAAGGTGACTGTGAACTCGGCAGTGGACGTCGTCTTGCACGACGTATCTAGGTACTATACGTGGGTGAAGGTGAGAAACGTCCCTTTCGAGGCGACTGCGTATAGTATACAGGAGGTCTTCAACAGTTATGGTAAAGTTCATTCAGCTACGATGGGAGTATGGAAAGATGGGCCATACGAGGGACGACCTGAGGGTTCTTGTACCCTCAAAATGACGTTGGCTAGGCCTATACCGTCCTACTTCATGCTAGTGGGTTACAGGACGCAGGTCTTTGTGCACTATGCCGGCCAGAGAAGGACCTGTCGATTATGTAGCTCCTACGACCATATGGTAGCACAGTGTCCTAGGAGGCAGCCTACCAGGGCTCCTGGTACGTTGGCAGTGGAGCAGCGGCCTTGTGAGTTGATGCCGGAGTTGGGAGAGGAGGAAGCAGGGACGAGTGGTCGTTGGAGTGAAGAGGTTGATCGGGAAGTACTGACGGTTGGTACCTGTGTTACACTCCCGGTAGGCTCGGGGGAGCAGACAGGACCGTCGGGGGCTCCATCAGGAAGGAACAATGTTCCTCAGGAAGATTTACTGGAGGACGTGTTGAGAGGTTTTTTGGATGGGTCGGGGACCTCCGCCTTAAGTGCTGCCGAGGCTGATGTGAGGGAGGAACAGCAGTCTGTGATACAAACATTGTGTGGAAATCGCTTAGAGCAAGTGGTGGAGGTGGAGGTCCATCAGGAGCATTTGTCGGATGAAGACATGTGTGTGGGTAGTGGTTCTAGGAAAAGGCCAACTGGCACGGTTGAGGCCGAGGAGGTACTCACGCTGGGGCAGAGGCCGGGCAAAAAAGCTTGGGCAAAGGATGGGGAGTTGCTGGACCAAAAGGATCTAGTGGATCCTGTTTTATGTAGTGAAAGGGTAAAAGGTGGGGAGGGAGCCAGGGGAAAGTCTGGTGAGGCGTCGGGTCGATGCACAGGAAAAGGGATGATAGGCAAGCCACAGAGGCATAGAGGGAAGCCGCCGTTCTTATAAATTTCAGGTGTGTCACTCTAAATGTGAACGGTCTCTAGGCTGAGATAAAAACTGTGTGGTTAGTATGGTTCTTACGTAGGTTCCAGGTGGATGTGTGTTTCTTGCAGGAACTCAATCATAAGATTGGTAGTGAGTTGTTGTTGCATGGGTATAAGTTGTACATTAGTTGTGCTTGGCAGTTGAAAGGGGGGTGGCGATAGCGATAAAGGAGACCAGCATGTCACGGGTTGGGAGGAGGCAGGGGGGAGGGTTGTGCGGGTAGATGGTGTATGGGGTGATAGAAGGGCATGTTTCATAGGAGTGTATGTGCCGGCGTCAAGCAATACACGGGTAAAAGCGGATTTTGTGAGGGAAGACTTATTGTACCATCTGCGAGGATTGCCTGCCATCACGATTATTGGTGGGGATTGGAATTGTGTAATTTGGGGCCAGGATGTTGAACCGAGGGGGGCGGGTTGTGTATTACGTGTTCTGAGGGATGTGTTGAGGGACGTGGGTGTCGTAGATGTTGCAGGGGGAGGAGGTTATATGGTGGAGCACACGTTCATTCGCAAGGGGTATGCTGCAAGAATAGACAGGATTTATGTCATGAAGGGATTGGAGGTCGGGAGGGTGCAGACTTTTGATGTGGGTTTCTCGGACCATAGGGCAGTGATAGTGGATCTATCATGGGAAGGTGCCGTGCATATTTACCCTGGCTATTGGAAGTTGAATGTGCGGCTGCTCAGGGGGAAGGGGGGGGAATGGGTTTTGAGGAGGGGTGGAATGGGTTTTGGAGAGCTAGGGATAGGGCTATGGAGCTTGTAGAATGGTGGGAGTTGCGGGCGAAACCTGGGATCGCAAATTTTTATAGGGTCAAGGGTCGTGAGGAAGCGAGATGGAGATATGGCTTGCAGAATTATTTGGAGGGACAGTTGCAGGCATGTTATGGGAGGGGGAAGATATAGCACTGCTTCGAGGTAGAATTGAGGAGATTCATAATGAACGTTTTGATGCGATACATTTTCGTTCAGGGTTGGACGATGTGTTGTGGGGGATAAACCGACTGGGTATGTGCTGCGTAAGTTTTGGGAGCGAAGGAGAGTGACCACGTTATTGCAGTTAGAGACTAGTGCGGGGGTGGGGGATTACCCGGAAGGTGTGGTCCTCATCTCCACTGAGAGTATGAGCATTTATGTGGGTGAATGGCTCAGGAGAAAATGGAGAGAGGGTGGGAGGCGGGGCACCTGGCAGGCGTCTTTTGGTAGGGGGGTTCATAATGCTATAGGAGAAAAGGATAGGGTGGGGTTGGAGGCTGATATTAGAGGCTGAGGTGGCAGACGCGGTCTTCAGCATGCACACGGGTAAGGCGCCAGGCATTGACGGTTTACCTATTGACTTTTATAGGGCTCATTGGGGGTGCAAGAGGCATTGTTTAGTTGGGGTTTTGGAAAATATGCTAGATGGAAAGAGATTGGGTGAGTCACAACGTACAGGCATAGTAGTATTAGTACCAAAGAAGGAAGAGGCGTGGGCACTGAGTGCTTTCCGGGCAATTTCCTTAATGTGCACAGACTATAAGGTGTTCGCAAAGATTCTAGGGAATAGAATGAAGGCAGTTCTAGGATCCCTTTTACACGGAGGTCAGTTTGGGATTCCAGGGAGGAGTATGCAGGATGGACATGGGCGCATAAGGGATTTCTTAGAGGGCTGTGGAGGGGGAGGGGTTCTAGGGGTAGATTGGGAAATGCGTATGATTGTGTGGACAGGGTGTTTTTGCGGGAGAGTTTGTGTGATCTGGGTTTTGGTGCCAAGGTGGTAGGGTGGGTGGATGCATTGTATGTGGGGGCGATCATGCGTGTGCAGGTGAACGGTAAGTTGGGTTCTGGGATTTGTATGGAGAGGGGTCTGCGGCAGGGTTGCCCACTTTCACAGCTATTATTTGCTTGTGTTCAGAACCCATTTTATGAGCTTGTAGACCGAGAGTTGTGTGGGGAGGGGGTTGAGGGGAATGACGGGGGGGTTGTGGGTTACGTTGATGATACAACGATCTTACTTAGTGGAAGGGAGGATTTTTCAAGGGTGGGTAGAGTCATCGAGAAGTTTGGGGCCGTAACAGGAATGAGGGTAAACAAAAGCAAGTCGATGTTGTTAGAAGTGGGCACCTGGGTAGGTGGGAGACTGGGTCAGGGGTTTGGATGGAATGTCGTAGAATGGATTAAGATTTGTGGGATTTGGTACACAGCGGACAGGCAGGACAGTAGAAAGATTAATTCAGAGGCAGTTAGGGACAGGGCAGTGGGTAGGCTATGTGGCCTTCGGGCCAGAGATGTTACGTTGCACCAACGGGTTGTGATTGTGAATTCGTTGGTATACAGTAAGGTTTGGGGAGCGGCGGCAGTATATCCCTTGAGAAATTGTGATGTAATAGACATACAAAGGAGGGCATTAAGGTATATATGGGGTTATGGGAGGGCGTGGTTGGGACGTGACGTAGTAATGACTGGGGTGCGTCAGGGGGGATTGGGTTTGTTGGCATTGGGGCCCAGGGTGAGGGCAATATACGTCAAGATGAGATACCTCGGGGAGGAGGGGGGTCTGGGGGCGGCGTGTGGGGGAGGTGATGAGGGACTTACGTTGCTGGTGGAGTGGGAGGGACCTGGAGGTGTGTGAGGATTTGTTGAGGTATATGTTAAGAGTGCGAGATGTGCGTCATTTGCGAATAGGGAGGCTGGTGGGAGTTGAGTATCGTCGGGAGACGCTGCAAGGGGTGGCTGTCTTCCCCACATATAATTGGAGGGCAATATGGGAGGAATTTCGAAAGCTAAGAATGCCTGCAAGGGTGAGAGAAGTGGTCTACAGATTCCTCATGGGGACATTGGTGTCAAAACAGGTGTTGAGGCAGATGGGATATGTGAGTGATGCTTCATGTGCACATTGTGGTGATGTGGAAAATGCTTTCCATGTGGTGTACTTTTGTCCTTTTTTGGAAAATGTAAGGGTGTGGTTGAGGGGTGTTTTTGGATTATTGGGAGGGGGAAGGGTGGGGGTCCTTAGGGCTTTACTTTTAGACGTAGGAGGAGTGTCTAATGAGGTAGCGAGGGCGTTAAGATACATAATGGTTGATTTTTTGTGTGTTTCTTAGGGAATGAGGGAGGTGGGGGGTAATGTCAGGATCAAGGCCTTAGCGGCGAGTTTTTATAGGTTGGTGGGTAGGAATAGGAGCTTATATGGGGGTCAGTGGGTTGCTCTTTTTCCGGAGAGTTATCGGGGACTGACTGTGGCACGACTGCTACAGTTGGTGCCAGGGAAAGGCAGCAAGGGGTTGGTTTCCGGAGGTGAGTGATGAGTACTTGGAGATGATTGTAGTAAGGAAGAGAGGAGATGGTGGCTGCTCCAGTGGTGTATGTGAGTTAACATGATGTAAGGCCTGTCTGTGTGAAGGCCTTTGTGTGTGTGTGTGTGTGTGTGTGTGTGTGTGTGTGTTGAGTGTGTGTGTTGTTGCATGTGGTGTGTGTGTGGTGTGTGTCTGTGTGCGTGTCTGTGTGTGAGTCTGTGTATGTGGGTGGGGTGTTCTGTTATTGAAATGGGGCTTCTGTGAGAGAGGTGGAGGTTTTTTGGTAAGATTTTCTTGCTTCTGTGGGTTCGCCAAGGCGTCCTTTCGATACTTTTCAAAGATGGACCAAACTGAAAATTTTTAGGAAATAATGAGCTAAGAATTATTTGTTGTAAAAGCTGTGGGGTTTGTTTTTGTTGCCCCAGAGACTAATGTTATGATTCCTATCCTTTTTAACAACTGTAGTACGGGCGAGGTGCCTGCGTGCACCAGGCTCGTGTATTTCCTGTATATTTAACTTTGTCATTGGTAGATGTTCTGTGTACGAGAGTGGGCATTGAACATTGCCCTATTCAGTATTTCTTCCTGTTTGGAAGTTAATGAAGTAGGAACGTATAGACACACGGATTAAGGGTATATTTAACCTTTTCATACTGTGTACCTTGTGGGTGATGGGAGGAGGCACACATCTTAGAAAATTTTGTCTTATTTATCATTTATTCTAGAGTATGCAAAGTTCCATATGATGTGTATTTGGGTTATATGGGGTGTGGGGAGTACGATTTAGTCTCCTCAAAAACATTGTAAGGGGGTTTTAGTTTTCGAGAATATATGTACGTAATATGTTACTATACAAAACAATTGTATGAGAAATGATTTGGTGTATACTTAATGTTTTGTATATAAAGTTTTTATACAAAATATGCATACGTGTAACAGGTTTTGTTTTGTAGCTTTTGTTGTTAAGGAATGCTCACGTGTAGGTTCTTCTGTGTCATTCCTAGTTAGGCTTGTTTTTTCTCAGTGTTGAGCTTTTTTTGTTAAGTTTTATGTATAACAACATATAGATTGTATATTGTGTCCTTAAATAAAAATATATAAAAAAAAAACTACCAACAACACACTGCTGGTGTTTCCACAGTGTAACTACCAACAACACACTGCTGGTGTTCCCGCAGTGTAACTACCAACAGCACAGTGCTGGTGTTCCCGCAGTGTAACTGTTATTGCTGTTCTTACTGCTGAACAGCAGTTTAGTGCCGATGAAGGTAGCGTAGGTAGCAATGATACGGCCGTGGACTAGTTTGGCTTTAATTGGGTAGGAGTGAGTACACAACGGGCAGTGTGAGGGAGTGACCGCAAGCCAGTCCGTGGAGGGGGAGCACTTGTGTCTATCAAGTCGGTCGGCCTAGGAGTGAGGGCGGATGGGCTCAGCCTCCCACTGACCTGAGTGAGCCTACAGAGGGCAGCACCTAAATGCCGCGAAATATGAACTGGTCAGAGCAGACGGCTAGGCTGTGTGTTCTGACAGTACAGGCTGTCTTGACAGTACAGGCTGTCTACATTTGCTCGGCCACACACCTCGCGTCGTCCCGACGCGACAATACTGGTGGGCCCGCAGGTATAAAGGAATTACTTACACTAGCTACCCCAGAGAGGGACTGGCTTTCACTCACTAGTAAATCAAAAAATGGACATAAAAATGCAACAGGCAAAAAAAAACTCTCCCATCCAGGGGAAGAGAAAACTGGTTTGCCCACGCTGTTCCATCGAGGAGAGAGTCCGGAGACGTCAGCACTGGAACTAAAATCTTCTATATACAGGTTGTCCACAGGGCTGAACATCAGTTGACCACTCGTCTACAAACGTTGTTGCACCCTCACATCTGCAAACAATGACTGACAGTAGCATTTCCTAAGGTGTGACATGTGACTCAGAGGGCAGCACTGCCCTGACCGTAATACAGGCTCTTTTTTTTATATAAAAACACTGGGTGCACATACCTACAATAATACTATATCCATGGAATTCATTACACTCTGGGTTCCCTTCTAAAAGTATTTACATAATTACATGATGTTGTCCACCCTGACTCCATTATCGACTAGCTATACAATGTGTGTGCATTTATACCCATTTCTGCAAGCAAACAATTAGCATAACTAGCGTAGGAGTCAGACAAGTCAGTAGGTACGTCAATGTCACAGAAATGTACTGTTGTCCTGGGTCGCAGGCCATAAGTATGGAGCCTTACTGGGCCGTCTTCCATACCAGTAGTAGTGGGAGAAGGGATAGACGGGTTGTCCCTAGCATTAGTCTGATTGTGGCGTTGCAACGCACGCGACTCCAGCTCTGCTTCGGCCTGCATATGGTCCACATACTTCATGTGATCAAGGTGGGCTTCCTTGATAGTTCCCGTAGCAATCTCCCTCACCTCGAACTTATTGCCACGGAGCTGTCATAGGACACGGTAAGGACCCACAAATTTTGGGACAAGTTTGTGCATACCTGGGGTCTGCACTGGGTTGAGCAACATAACTTTGCAACCTGGTTCCACTTTGCTTTCCTTGGCGTGGGCATTGCGCTCAGACGTGAACCTATCAGTAGCTTTCTTAAGGTTCTCTCGTACCCGCTGGAAGACAAGCTGCGTTGTCCTCATCTTTACTACACTGGGGTTATCAGTATCGTAAGTAGGTCTAGGTGGAGCAAACAGAATTTTATATGGTAAGCGCTTGTCATAGCCATACAAAGCAAAATGAGGTGTCTCACCGATCGAGCTGTTGAGGGAGGAATTTAATGTACACTGAACATCTGGGATAGCCTCATCCCATGTAGTACAACTTGGGTTAACGGTTACTCTGAGCACCTCCAGGACTTTGCGATTTGTACTTCAGCAAGACCATTACTCACAGGGTGGCGTGGAGCTACTGGCGCTTGGTGAATGTTGAATCTGGAGCAAAGATCCTGCATTATGCCATTTATAAACTCAGACCCATTGTCTGACAGAAGGACACGTGGGCAAGTATGACGAAGAACAACATGCTCACGGAAAGCACTAGCGACCGTTTCGGCGGTTTTATCAGGAATGGGTACTAATTCACTGTACCGCGTCAAGTTATCTACCATTACAAGCAGGTGCTTATTTCCCTTCTCCGAGGTCGAGAAGTTCGTCAACAAGTCGACAGAAGTTCTCTCCCAGGGCTCCTTTGTAATGGGATACTTTAGAATGGGGTTAAGACCTGTAATGGTACCCTCTTATCTTATCTTATCTTATCTTGTGCTGTAGGCAAACAACACACTGGTGTACATGCTTGGCAATGTCCGCTGCCATCTTAGGCCAGAAATATTTCATTCGTGCCTGTTTGATACTGCGGTCCTTCCCGGGGTGTGCTACACCTGGGACATCGTGGATCAACCTAAGAGTAGCTGGTATCATGGACTCTGGTATCACCAGTTGGTATATGGTTCTGCCGGGGTCCACCAGCTGTGCAACACGGCACAGTACTCCTTGGTCGACCACTAAATCCTTCAGTGGAACGGGAGACTTGACCTGTAAGTCAACGTCCTCCTTGGTCAGGAAACGAAGGACTGGAGACCACACTGGGTCCTGTCGTTGGGCTCTCTCGAGATCCTCAACAGAGAACGAGTTGCCGACACTCACGAATGCTATATGCCTCGACAGGGCATCAGCTACAACATTTTGCTTGCCTGGGACATAGCAAATTTCAGGGTTGTAGTCATTGAACGTGAGGGACCACCGAGCATGCTTTCCTGAGAGGTTCTTATTTGCAAAAAGGGCCAATAAGGGTAAATGATCTGTGTAAATCTTGATAGGATAATGATAGATGATATCCCGAAAATGACTCAGGGCCCATACAATGGCTAAAGCTTCTAGCTCTGTCACTGAATAATTGACTTCCGCTTTAGTAAGGACACGGCTAGCATAGGCAATAGGCTGGTGCTTACCATTAGATTCCTGTGACAAAACTGCACCGATGCCAACTTTGCTGGCATCAGTCGTCAAGGTAAATGCCTTGGTGAAATCAGGGAATCTAAGGGTTGGGGCTGATGTTAACTTGTTCTTAAGAATGACAAAAGCTCGTTCCTGATCACACGTCCACTCAAAAGGGGCATCCTTCTTGAGTAAGCGTGTCAGGGGTGCAGCAATGGTGGAGAAACCTGCGATAAAGGTGCGGTAGAAACCCGCCAGGCCTATGAAGGACCGGACTGCATCCACCGTCATGGGTCTGGGGAATTTCTGCACAGCCGAGATTTTAGACTCGACCGTCTTTATGCCATTCTGAGTCACTACGTGACCCAGAAATTTTATTTCCTTCCGGAGGAAATGACATTTGGAGAGCGTTACCTTAAGGTTTGCCTGAGCTAGCCTGTCCAATACCCTGTCAAGTTTCTCAAGATGTGACGGGACATCTTGCGACATGACTATGAGATCATCCAGGTAGACCATGAGCGTGCCACCTAGGAGGGTACGGAAAATTGTCATCATCAAACGACTAAACGTGATTGGGCTTCCGTGCAAGCCGAAGGGCATCCTCCTGAACTGGTAATGACCAGTTGGAGTAGAGAAAGCTCTCAACTCTTTGCTCTCATCATCGAGGGGGATCTGCCAGAACCCTTGAAGAAGATCAAGAGTTGAAAAGACCTTATTATCGCCGATGTTCTGCAACAGGTCATTCAGAACTGGCAACGGAAAGCGGTCTGAGATCGTACATGCATTCAGTTTCCTGTAATCGATAACAGGGCGCCAGGTTCCGTCCTTCTTGGGGACCAGAATAAGGGGAGCATTCCACGGGGAAGTGGACTCCTCAATAACTCCATCACGGAGCATCCGTGTAATGAGTTCTTCGGCGAAGACTCTTTGCGCGTGTGGCAGGCGATACGCAGGTACGTAAATGGGTTTAGTACCTTTGTCAAGTGGAATACGGTGAGAGATCAGTGGGGTCAAACCCATTGACTCACCATCTAGTGCGACTGCAGAACGTGCACGATTGAGAACCTGGAGAAGTTTTGGGACCTCTTCAGGATAGTCTGTCAAAGCTAGATCATCTTCCTGCACTGGCCGGGTGTTGGAAGAGTCAGCAGCAGACTCGCCTGGGAGAACTGCACTCACAAGGAAGTCAGCTGGGGCTTCACCCTCCACTCTCACCGGGAGAGGGAATCTGACAAGGTCGACAAGTGAGGTATTCTTTCGCAGGGGAAATTCTCGACTATGCATGTTGACAACAAAGACTTGCAACTTACCACGTTGCACTGTGTGCAAGGATGGTTCAAGGGAGAGGCCCTTGACTCGGCATGTGTCGTTGTCAACCAGCGCATGGTCTCCTTCAAAAGCTCTGCTCACGTACACCGTAACAGGAGTGAGCGAGTTAGCTGACAAAGTGACGTCATACTTTGTACAAGCAGTAACTCTGCTCGCTGATGCCATGACACGAGTCAGACAGTCGCCTGCCAACAGGGATACTGCGGCTTGACAACTGCTGTTCTCTACAACAGCATCAGAGTTAGAGTGAAGGTTAGACTGGGCATCCCCAGACTGGGTTTCACTGGTAACTAAGCGCTGATGGCCAGGAGGTGACGGGCAACGAGCTCTACTACGAGGTCGATCAGGACAAGAGACCGACCCCGGGGAGAATGTGCTATGGAAACCACCGGTTTCCAACGATTCCAGGCACTGTGCATACTCTGAGACAGAGTAGCACGTAGTGGATCCTAAGCGCACGCCCCAGAAGGGCACATCCACTCCGTTGAATTCTGCTTTCCACTCAGCAGATCCTAAGGTCTGCCATGGTTTTGAACCCTATGAGCAGGTCACCATGGAAAACAATACTATCTACGACCAAGAATTTTGCGGACAGCTTGTGACCCTGGACCGCAAATTCTAACGTTGTACGACCACGAACCGTCAGCGGATTACCTGAGACTCCTCTCAACGTCTGAATGACAGACGGCTCTGTCAACATGGCCGTGTGAAGGCCAATGTCTCGGAAAAGAGTGGAGTGGACAATGTTAACCACCGAACCTGTATCTAGGAAAAGCTGGACAGGCTTATGGTGGACAGTGGACTCGATGAGCGGTCCACACGGGTTGTCATACCGAACATGAAGGCATGACAGGCCGACGAAATCCCCGGAGCCACAGCTGCTTGAGGCTATACGCTTGTTGACGAGGCTCGACCTGGAAGGTACGGTACGAGTCTCGGCAACAACGTCAAGACACTCTGTTTCCTCACTGTCGGCAAGCGTATCACTGCCCAGGGCGGCGAATACATTGCGGACAGGGACGGAATACAGCGACTCCGACAGTGTTACTATGTCTTTCGCTGGTTTTGCGGACACGCCTCTTCCCCCGAACTAGTGGAAGGGCTTCTACGAGCACGTGCATTGCGCGACGATTGCTTGCTTCACTCAGCTGACAGCATACTTCGCAGCTTGTGACACTCATGGGAGGTATGACTGGAAGTATTGTGGTACATACAGACTCCCTCGCGAGACTGAGCATGGGGACGGTGATGGTTACTTTGATACTGAGCGTGGGAACGGTTATGGTTACTTTGATACTGAGCGTGGGGATGGTGACGGTTACTTTGCGGGGACTTAGGTTTGTAACACTCCGATCGGTAGTGTCCGCGTTTCCCACAGTTGAAACAAGTCACCACGCGCTTAGTAGGTGAGGTTGGAGGTGGTGTTTGCTGGCGACGTTGTGCCTTGGTCCAGGAAGTCGATGACTGCTTTTTTGTATGAGACTGACTGTTGTTACTGTGGTCAATATTTTTACTTGGGCGAGTGTTAGTGGGACTGGGGTTAGAAACTTTGTGGGCTGGCTGTCTGACAGCAGCGGCAAAAGTGACTTCCGGCTGCGACCGCGGGGTCACCGTGGACGGCGCCGGAAGGATGGGTATAGGATCATCCGCAAAGCGACAAACCTTGCCTTGCTCGGCAGGCGGCTTGATCGCGTCAATGGCATCATATGCACCCAGGACGTCGTGCTGAGGGCCGAGTCCTAGCGCATCAATGGCACCTCGGAGGTTAGGGGGGGCATCCCTCTGCATGATGCCTACAGCCAGCATGGGGATGATGTCTTCAGCTTTAATACAGTTGTCACCATTCACCCACTTAGTGGAGCTGATGGCATCAGTAAAGTCTTTGGTGGCTTGCTCAAACCAGCAAATGCAAGCCAGGGGGCTTTCGTGCCGGTATTGACATTCGGCCAAGACGCTGGTAACGATGTCAATGTAATGGCGTTGGCGACTACGCCGAAAATAACGCCTAAATTCCTCCTTAAGCTCGTCCCAAGACTGAATCTTACAAACACGATTGAGCTGCACAAAGGCACCTATATCATCCCGGGTGAGATCCACTGCTGCAACAGCAGCACGAATGTACTGTGCATCCGTGGGACTATCAAATAGGGCCTTAACAGTCGTCTCGACTGACTGCAGCCATGTCTCTAACCTATTTGAACGACCGTCAAAAAGAAGGGTCAGGTATGGACGAGTAGCCGGCCCACTGGTGGTCGAGACTTGAGCCACAAGTTGACCAAATGTCACGGGGGCTTCGATGCCCTGCCGCGTGTTCACGCTGGCTGAGGCACCATTGCTAGCATCAGCAGAATCTGGACTAATGGTACGGCCACTGCGTGTCTTAGTCATGACGTCAATTGTTCAAACGCAAGCAAGTCACGAAGAGGGTAAACAGGTCAGAGCAAGAAATGGTATGCATTGGCTACAATTCAACACAGAGTCAGAGAGAACACAACACCATTGTACTAGGTAAACTGCTTAGTGATGGAAATAATTTGAGCAAAACAACAAAAAAAAAAGTGGTACACTCTGAAACACAAAATAAGAGATGTATGCAAGAGAATGAACTACAGGGAAGTGCACAAAATGAAGCTAAGGGTGGCCAATAATTTCACCAGGAGACTGGCAACAAAATTTATGAAAGGGAGTTGAACTGTAAACGCTGGTAACAAAAATTGCACAAAATTTAAAATAAATCAGGTACTACACAACACTAAACTGTGCTGCAAGCACAGTGTAAAAAAGTTGCAAATTGGAATGCAAAAAAAAGTAATTCACTTGCACAAAGGGAAGTTGGCACAGCAAAGATATCAGAGTATGGGATATTGCCAAAAATCACAGGAAAAGAAAATACACTGTATCAAGAAATGCTATATTGCACACAAAATAAAATTAATAAAAATGCAAATTATTAAATTCAAGAATAGGGCAAAGGTTAACTGGTGTTAGCAGGGTGTACACTGGTGTTAGCAGGGTGTACACTGGCAAAAACAAAAATTTCACACTCTCAAGAACAAAATTAATGAACTTCACAAGTAATTTTGGTAATTAATGGTAAATAAGCAGGTTCCCAAAAATGCACTCAATGACTTGGGTATACAAAATAGCAAAAAGTAATGCACATTGGTGAATATTCACAGATAAAACATAGAATATATGTAAAGCAAATAAATGGGGAAACAGGAGAAAAGTGTAATGGGCTAGGCACAGATTGTATCACTGCAGGTAGAATAAACTAATACTTAAGTACTTGAAGATTACACTTATTAAAGAAAAAAAACACACTAACAAACAAAACAGTGCAGGGTTGTCAACAATCTGTGACTAACTTGCAGGTGCAACTAACAAAATTAACAGCACACAGGAATTACTTGCAAACTGTGTGTGAGAGGCAAATTGTATAAATGGTTAACACTGAACAAATTAAATCAATAACTGAGGTGCAAGATGCAGAATAAAATACTGAAATTTAAAATGTAGGAGTGCAAAATAAATGTACAAAATTTAAGAAGCTGTAGGTAAGTGGCAAAATGTGCACTGATGACAAACTGAACAATTTACTGAAGTATGGCTTCAGTAACTGTAACTGTATTGGTGCAGGACAGTTAAATAATGTCACAAAATATTAGGAAATGCTAGGTAAGTCACTGTTTACTTAACTTTGAGTGCAGGAGATGGACGAAGGTACGGGTGCTGCAGGTCCTGAAACTTTCAGTGATGCTCTAGTAACACTACACGCCTCGTAGCATTTGTATACTGCTATGGGGCTTCAATGTCGTAGGAAAAATTATCAGAATGGACTTGAGAAGAACAGGAAAGACCGGGGTTACTCTGTGGAGGTATAAGATATGAGAGAAACGTGGCTAACTCAGCGTGAGCCACAGCTGTGCATGGTTTGTTTACACTGGTAAGCATGTCTGGGCGCGCTGACTGACTGCGGCTTCAGCACACGGAGAACAAAACATTTACTGCACTACTCGAACGTGCTAAAAACAAGCTTAAGTGAAACTGAACTGGGACGAGTAAGTTTTACTGTAACAAATCACTGGGGAAAACAGAACTGGTGATGAACTGCGAATGTAACAGCAAGGGAAAGAAAAAAATTTAACTGGGCAACACAAAAAAAAACTGCACTGGCTGGAGATACGTAGACGCTGAGTAGTTGTAGACACAATGATGAGTCACGAGCTGCTGTAGACGGCGTGGGGGCTGAACTGAGCTGGGCTAAGCCAAATGGGTCCCCACGTGGTTAAGCCAGGTAGAACTTCTTGGAGGAAACTGGGAAGAACACAACACACATGGACGGCGAGATGGACGTCGTTGCGTAGCAGAGAAGGCTGTAGAGGAGGCTGGTGTGTTTACACACTGATTAGGGTATAAACCAACCCCAGAGCTGCCTCGTGGTCACGCGTGGGTCCACACGAAGCCAACACACTAAACGACCTCACCTCTACTTCTTGTAGCTGAGAAGGGCGTAGGGACGCTGTAGGAGGCAGGAGAATGGTGCTGGAGAGTGTTGAAGGGCTGTAGAGAGGGTGATGAGGTGAACACGTGACTGCTAAGGCTGGAGATGACGCCATGACGCCTATGTCCAGATTTTGAGGGAAAAAAATCTAGGACGAAGATCTATCTCAGGTTCCGTCAAGACGCTGGGAGTAACAGATAACTCTTTAGGCCAGCAGGTGCATTGGATGACGACAGATGATGTTGACTGACGTCGACCCCTCCATCCCGAGCAGGCTCACAATGCCGTTGACTCCGCTGTCACAACTGTTATTGCTGTTCTTGCTGCTGAACAGCGGTTTAGTGCCGATGAAGGTAGCGTAGGTAGCAATGATACGGCCGTGGACTAGTTTGGCTTTAATTGGATAGGAGTGAGAACACAACGGGCAGTGTGAGGGAGTGACCACAAGCCAGTCCGTGGAGGGGGAGCACTTGTGTCTATCAAACCATACCCCCGGCCGGGATTGAACCCGCGGTCATAGAGTCTCAAAACTCCAGCCCGTCGCGCTAACCACTAGACCAGCTAGCCACAATAAGATTCATCCAACTAGGTATATTTCTACACCATAGGAAAGTTAGCACAGGCACCTCTGTGACCACAAATGCAAGTTTTTACAGACGAATCTCCAGCTAGCGTGGCCGTGACGAACTCTAGCTCAAGTCCCTTCACTGCCGTCAACATGACGGCAGTGAAGGGACTTGAGCTAGAGTTCGTCACGGCCACGCTAGCTGGAGATTCGTCTGTAAAAACTTGCATTTGTGGTCACAGAGGTGCCTGTGCTAACTTTCCTATGGTGTAGAAATATACCTAGTTGGATGAATCTTATTGTGGCTAGCTGGTCTAGTGGTTAGCGCGACGGGCTGGAGTTTTGAGACTCTATGACCGCGGGTTCAATCCCGGCCGGGGGTATGGTTTATTTGCAATCGTGTCATTACGATTTCTTAAGTCAAGTTGTGTCTATCAAGTCGGTCGGCCTAGGAGTGAGGGCGGATGGGCTCAGCCTCCCACTGACCTGAGTGAGCCTACAGAGGGCAGCACCTAAATGCCGCGAAATATGAACTGGTCAGAGCAGACGGCTAGGCTGTGTGTTCTGACAGTACAGGCTGTCTACATAACTACCAACAACACACTGCTGGTGTTTCCACAGTGTAACTACCAACAACACACTGCTGGTGTTTCCACAGTGTAACTACCAACAACACACTGCTGGTGTTCCCGCAGTGTAACTACCAACAGCACAGTGCTGGTGTTCCCACAGTGTAACTACCAACAGCACACTGCTGGTGTTTCCACAGTGTAACTACCAACAACACACTGCTGGTGTTCCTGCAGTGTAACTACCAACAGCACAGTGCTGGTGTTCCCACAGTGTAACTACCAACAGCACACTGCTGGTGTTTCCACAGTGTAACTACCAACAACACACTGCTGGTGTTCCTGCAGTGTAACTACCAACAGCACACTGCTGGTGTTCCCGCAGTGTAATTACGAACAACACACTGCTGGCGTTCCCACAGTGTAACTACCAACAACACACTGCTGGTGTTCCCACAGTGTAACTACCAACAACACACTGCTAGTGTTCCAACAATGTAACTACCAACAACACACTGCTGGCGTTCCCACAGTGTAACTACCAACAAACACTGCTGTTCCCAGAGTATAACTACCAACAACACACTGCTGGTGTTCCCACAGTGTAACTACAAGCAACACACTGCTGGTGTTTCAACAGTGTAAATACCAGCAACTCACTGCTGGTGTTCCCACAGTGTACCTTTTTTTATATTTTATTTAAAACTCAGGCACAAAATATATGGGTACATAATCAATATGTAACAAGATACAGGCAGTGAAACAATAATCTGCAGTGACTACACAAATACCGAAGAAGCACTTGTATAATAACATCAGAACTGGCTGCACTCCAATCAAACACTGCTTTTATGAACTGTGCTTCATGTGAAAAGTTGGTCTTATAATAAACGATAGTCCTACCTAGTAATGCTTACACTCCCCCCCCTCCCTTGAAAACATACCATACATACGTACTCATTGATAAATCTCTTATACATTTATAAGAGCATTAAGGACTTCATTGACAACATGTATAAACACAATCCAGCCATCTAAAAGGCTGACTATAATACAAGGAATGTCTGAACATGATGGCACACATCCATCATTGAAACCAATCCACACCCTAACCCTCATATACCCCATGATAACAATCAATATCATGCACGGTGGTGGGTTTAATACACTATGCCTAGTAACTGTGTCTGCCGTCACCACTCATAACCACCTTCAGTCATTGAATTTAAAAATACATTAGAATACAATAAAATAAAGGAATATAAGAACCCCTTATCGACTCCGCCACAGAAAAATAAAATTTTTCCATTTTCTACATACACACTGCTGATTCATCTTTGTGCTTAAACAAAATATCCCCCATCCCCTATGCTTTTTATCTCTTTACTCCAAAGCTAAATACCAGATTATACATTTCATCACTCAAATTTATATTACAATAAGTATAAACATCTCAATACTTATCATCCGACTAATAGGTTTACATTGTTATTACGCTGAATTCCATGAAATTTACATAAGAATTAATACATATATTGACAATCCTCACAATCCTTCCCGTCTTCTAAATACAGTGTACTTACATCCAATGACGTTTCGTTATGATCCAATCATAATTAAATTACACTTTCCCTTTTCCCCAGTGCAAGATAAATGCCACTTGCACTAGACGTCACAACACCTTATATTTGTTCACTTAAAACGTATAAAATAAGAACTTTTTTTTTTTTATATTTTATTTAAAAGCAACATACACATAAACCATAATAAGAAAAAACACAAGCCGACAATTAGCAAATCAAAAAACCGTGGCAGACAATGTCAGTACACACACAAAAAACAAAATACAATTTAACACATTGATATAACAAAATTCTACTGAAATAAACCCAACCAGCATTCATCTCTCAACCTGGGGGCTGAGAGGACGCTTTCTGAGCCTGCTCCTGCTTACACCTGGTGGCGAACCGTGTACTACAGTACGCAAGATGGCGGATCGTCAGGGTAGAAGGGTAAACACGGTCTGTGTTGAATTCATTCGTGGCTCTCTCAGTGGTGCAACGATGCATGTCTTGTTGCCTACCATTATTCGCGACGTCTACGGCATCCCCACTGAGGAATTATATGGTGTGGCTGTCAATGGGATGTCGAGGTTTTTTGTAAAATTCGCAAGATTGTGGAAGCTTTTCAAGAGAGGAAAATGGTAGTGAATTCGGCCGTAGAGGTTTGCCTGCATGACGTCTCCACATACGTCACCTGGGTCAAAGTAAGGAACGTGCCTTTCGAGGCGGAGGATTATGTTATTCGGAAAGTTTTTGGTAGACACGGCACGGTACATGCAGCGACCATCCAGAAAATCCTTGATCACATACGCCAGTGAACCATCCTGGGTCGAAGCTTCCTGGACTAAAGACTCCTCAGATGTCACCTTCGACTCCCCCGACGCCCCTGGGAGAGTGACACACGTCTCCGCCGCCGCCACCTCCCGTTCAACCTCCTCGCTCCAGAGGTCAGTCCTCCGGCCTCCCGAGACACCAGAGCCTGGCACCAAATCACACGGCTGCTGAATCACAATTGGAGTTCCCAGAACTCGAGGAGCCTGCCTCCTAGGACACTGGGCTGCCATGTGCTCATAAGAGCTACACAGACGACATGTTTTCCTCTGACCAGCATAGTACACATAAACCTGTGTTCTATAACTGGTCATCGTAACATAGGATGGTATAGGCCTTGTTAAAGACATTTTAAGGGTGTAAGAACCCTCTGGCAGCCTTTCATATGGACCAACCCTCCACACCCCCATGGTTGCAGAATGCACTGTCCCATAACTGCTAAAAAACTCCTGTAGACCATATGCCGTGGCCTCGAAGGGTACATTTCGTACCTTCACCCATGTGATGTATATAGAGACGTCATGTAAAACGACATCCATCGCTGAATTCACACTCATGCGTTGTTCCTGGTAATGCTCTGCAATTCTTGTGTAGAAGCCGGCTCGTACAAATTTCACGAAGATTCTTGTCAAACCATTAAGAGCGACGCCATACAATTCCTCATTGGGGATACCATATGTATCCCTGATGATGCTAGGGAGAAGGACGTTCATCGTATCTCCACTTAACGTACCACGAACCAGCTCAATGCAGATAGTATTTATTCTCCGTCCTGTACGTTCCGCCATTTTGATATCCAAGTGAAAACAGGTAAACTGCGCAAAAGCCAACTCAATCAGGAGCGACTGCGCAGCACGTCCTCACGGCCCAATAGCGATGCGAACAATGTGGAATTAATATATATATATTGACAATCCTCACAATCCTTCCCGTCTTCTAAATACAGTGTACTTACATCCAATGACGTTTCGTTATGATCCATTCATAATTAAATTACACTTTCCTTTTCCCCAGTGCAAGATAAATGCCACTTGCACTAGACGTCACAACACCTTACATTTGTTCACTTAAAACGTATAAAATAAGAACTAACATAAATAACTTATAACAATATATAGATAGTAATTATTTGACAGTGAAGGATACCAACTAATATGGTAACAGTACACTAGAAATTGGAACTCACACACTAATACATATTCCCATTTTTATGTATTATCATGTTCAACAAGATATATATTTATTAACAATGTTCCAGAGCAATATCAGACTTACTCTGTCACGCACTAAGTTACATAATATAACTTATGGCTCCTAATAAAACTTGTACCGGGCAGTACTACCTCAATCATTAACAAAACCATTCTGGCACAAGGCACTTCAGAAAGCCACCCCCTGCCATCCCCTGACCCCATGCTATCTGTATTAAAAAACACAAACTCACGTTCCCTTTCATGCTCAAGTCCGTACCTGATGTCTGAAGTCATAAAAGCCCTGTCTCTTAACTAAATGTCACTAGTTCACCCCCCACTACGCCCCCCTCATTCCTAACGACTTTACACCCATATGCTCCACTACCACACACTTTTATTCCACCTTCCATCCTCCACTAATCTCAAAACGGAACAAAATGCCAGTTTAGGGAGAAACAGCCCAAACCAGCTCTAAAATACACCCAACCCTAACATTAAACCTACCGTCAGGTTACGATAACCCAAGGGAAAACTATTTATCCACACCCTCCCATATAGTAGCCTATTTCTGCATACTGTACGATACACACTCGCCGCAAGCGCCTGCACCCTACATTCACCCTGCACCTCCTGCATGCACCAAGACACATACAAAAAATCTGCCACTACATACATCACTGCCCTCCGAATGTCCTTGGAAACCCCGCCCACATCAAAATGCAAAGCTCTAAAAGTCGAAATGCTTCTCCCCCCTCCCGCCACTATACCCAGGACCCTCGCTAACCATGTCCTTATAAAACCCAAGTTTTCACAAAAATATACAGCATGAAAAGCCGTCTCCTCTTCCCCACAATGCATACAAGTGCCCGCACCTACATAACCCATTCTATATAGCGCTGACCTTGTAGCTAGAATTCCCATAAAGAATCTATAAACCACTTCACGAACCCTTGTCTTTAATCTGATCTTCCGAAAGTCTTCCCAAATGCCCCTCCAATCATACATCGGGTATGTAGCCACTCCCTGTATCACTTTACCCTGCCAACCTGTCCTCCCAAGCCTGCTTACCCTTACTTTTTTTGCTTCCCTTACTGCCAACAAATTTCGCACCATATCTTCACACACCAGTAGTGCCTTCCCCTTCCACCATTTTCGCACATCCTCCATGACCTCTTCCACCCTTCTACCCCTCTCCCCTCCCATCCTCAAGTACCGCTGTTTCACATACACTGCCTTCACTCGTGTGTCCAAAGGTATAAGACCCAGCCCACCCTGCCGCACGCCCATCATCACCACCTCCTTCCGTAGCCATGGCTTCCCATAACTCCACACATACCTCAAAACCACCCTCTCCAGTTCCTGAATATCACACGACCTCAGGGGATATACTTCTGCCACGCCCCACACTTTACTGTACACAAGTGTGTTAACTACCACCACCCTCTGCTGCAATGTTACATCCCCAGCCCTCCACCCGCGCATCCTACCCATCGCTCTACTAACAACTTCCTTGGAATTTATTCTCTGCGCCTCCCCAGCGTCCGCCATATACACAACCTCACATATCTTAATTCTATCCACTACGTTCCACCCACACAGTTCCCCCAACCCTCCCCCCACCCACGTGCATACTTCTAATAACTTTGACTTTGCTCCATTAGCCCTCATCCCTGTCGCCCCACCAAAAATCTCTATTATACATCCCACATTCCCCAATCCTATTTCCCCTCCCACATACCCCACAATACCACATCTGCCAGGACCCACCTCTCCCTGTTCCCACACTCCTTTCTCTAAAAGCCTGTAAAAAGGGTCATGCATGCATGCAAAGAGGATTTGAGACAAGGGGCAACCCTGTCGCAAACCCATCCCCAACTGCACTGGCAACCCTAACTTCCCATTAACCTGTACCCTGACCGTCGCAGGCATATACAGAGTAGTCACCCAGCACAAAATCTCATCCCCAAAACCCTGTTTTTGTAAAATACTCCACAACATATGTCTATCTACACTGTCATAAGCCTGCTTCCAATCAGTTCCCAAGATCTCCCTTCCTTGTCTACCCTCCACAAAATCCTTAATTCTTCCATGCCCCTCACGCATACTTCGACCTGGAATCCCACACTGTCCTCTATGTAGGACTCTGTCAAGTACCTTTTTCATACGATTCCCTAAAACCTTCGCAAAAACTTTATAATCAGCACACATGAGGGAGATCGCCCTAAAAGCACCCAAGGTCTTCCCCCCCCCTCCCTTATAGACCAAAACAACTACCCCCGTGCCCTGCGATTCCCCCAACACTCCCCTTTCCTTCATACAGTTAAACAATGAGACCAGACATTCCTTCATACAATCCCAATGTGTAATATAGAATTCATTAGGAATTCCATCAATGCCCAGCGCTTTTCCCCTATTCAAGCCCATTACCGCCTCCTCCACCTCCTCCTCACTGATCCTACCCTCTATTACCGCTCTCTCCTCCTCCCCTAAAATACCCCGAATTCCTTCTCCCAGAATCTCTCCCTCCCTCCCTCCTCCCTCCCCCTGCTTAAAATTCTCCCTAAACCAATAATCAGCATAATTGCTCATTCCATAGGTGGTACTAAGTACCTGCTCCACCCTATATCCCCCCACCCCTTTACACACCTCTAATCCCATAATCGTGGTCATCTGTTGCCTATTCCTAAATCTCCTCAAAACACATCCTGATGGTTTGTCACCCCATAGAACCTCCTCTAAACCTTCCCTCACACGTATCTCATCAAAACGAGAATTTTGTATATCCCTCAATCTTCCCCTTAAAACCTCTATTTCTCCATGTCTAGTCCCCCTCCCCCTTCATAACAATCATTTAGCTGCCCCTCAAAATATTTCTGTAAACCAAACCTCCACCTCGCCTCATCCCGTCCTCTATGCTGATAATACTCCTTAATCTGCAATTTAGCGTGCTTCTCCCACCATTCCAAGACATCCTCCTCTTTGTTGTGAACCTCCCAGAGTTGCCTCCACCATTCCCTAAAAAACAACCCCTCCCCCTGAAGTAGCCTCACATTCATTTTCCAATAACCCACATACCTACGAACCATCCCTTCCCATGCCATCTCTGCCAAAATAGCACGATGGTCCGAAAAACCTAAATCTATCGTCATTACACGTTCTACTGTTATATCTCGAGTTATATATATACGATCCAACCTGGCAGCATAACCCCTCCGCATAAACGTGTGCTCTACTCTCCACCCATCGCCCCTGACTATGTCATAAACCCCTGCATCCCTCAACAAATCCCTCAATACCCCAAGCACACACCCTGCCCCTCTCGGCTCCACATCCTTATTCCTGATTACACAGTTCCAATCCCCACCTATTATAAACCCCGCATGTAGAAAAGCAAAACCTCCCTTACAAAATTCACCTTTACCCGTATGTTACTATCTGCCGGCCTATATATCCCCAGAAAACACTCTAATCTCGCCCCATATCCCCTCAACCCTCACCACCCTCCCCTCCCCCCCCTCTTCCCACTTGAGCACGTGGAATGGGCTGGACTCCCTCACTGCCACTGCCACCCCACCCTTTAATTTTCCTGAACTACCAGCATACATCCTAAAACCGTTCAGCCTCAGCTCTCTGCCACACTTAAAATTGTGTTCTTGAATAAAACACACATCAATGTTAAAACGCCGCAAAACATCCTCCAACCATACTCTTTTACCGTCAGCTCTAAGGCCATTCACGTTTATAGTTAGACATTTAAAGATTCAGAAAGGGTGGCTTTTCTCTATGTCTCTGTGTCCTGTCTGTTACACTTTTTGCTGCTTCTGTCTTTTCCCGTGCACTCTTGCCCGCCTGGACCCCCTCCTCCCCCTGTGCACTACCCTGCCCCTTCTTAATCACTCCTGCCCACGTCTTCTTCCCTGAACGCTGAGCTGGCGTTATAACCTCCTCATCCGACGAGCCTCCAGCTCTCTTTCTAGATGTACCCTCAAACTCCATATCAGTATTTCCACTCCCCCTTGTGCACCTCAGCTTCCACTTGTAGCAACTGCAACATGCCAGACTTTGACCCCAGAGGCCCTGGGATCTGCTCAATCAGGTCCTTCTCAACCATCAGAATTCTCCTATCTGTAGATGGGTTCTCCTCCGCAGGCACGTCCAGGAAAACCATAATCATTTCCTGTAGGGGCGTAGATAACTCCTGTAGGTCACCGGCCTCTCCCACCCCCGCAGGCTGCTGCTCAACACCCGGGTCTGTCTGCGGGGGAGCATCCGAAGCCACTGGTAGCGTCACACAATTCTCTTCCACGCCCTCCACTTCGTCCGCCCAATTACCTGTGCCTGCTGCACTCATAGTCTTCGGCAGAGGTGCCGCCAGAGACTCTTGTGACTACTTGCCGTTCCCAAGGCCGCGGCTGCTGCTTTACCACACCCAGCCTCCATGTGGTCAAAAGCGCCGCACAGGCGACACGTCTTGCATTGTCCCGCGTAGGTCACTTACATCTGTGTCCTAAAATCCTCCCGGACAACATACGAGGGAATAGGTTTTCTCAATGTCGTCTTGACGGTGTAAGATCCAGCCGGCAACCCTGCATAGATTCCCTCCGTCCATCGGCCTAAATTTATTGCATGCACCTCACCATATCGTTGAAAAGTCTCTCTGATATCCACATCGTCTGCCTCGAAAGGAATGTTGCGGATCCTCACCCAGGTGTAGTATTTTCAGGCATCCCGCAGGCGTACCTCCAGACCAGATGATACGGTGATGCTCTTCTGGTACTGAGTCACCGTCCTTTCATACGCCTCCACTGTGCAGAACTTTATGAAGATTCTTGATGAACCATGAACCATGTAAGTCTTCATTGTCAATGCCAAACGTGTTCCGTATAATCGTTGGTAATAAAACAGAGGCATTCGTAGGGTAAATTGTCCCTTTAACAAGGTCAACACACACGGTGTTGCTCCTCCTGCGGTAGCTGGCAGCCATCTTGGTGAAAACAGGAAGTTGCACAACAGAGAAAGCAGGAACTGTTTGCGCAGTGCGTCCACTCGGCCCGAAAGCGAAGAGGACAATGCACAGTGTAACTACCAGCAACACACTGCTTGTGTTCCTTCAGTGTAACTACCATCAACACACTGCTGGTGTTCCCACAGTGTAACTACCAACAACACACTGCTGGTGCTCCAACAGAGTAACTACCAACAAACGCTGCTGGTGTAGACAGCCTGTACTGTCTGCACAGACAGCCCATGCTGTCTGCTAGCTTAGTTCATATTTCGCGCTATGCTGGTGCTGCCATCTATAGGCCTTGCCACTTCAGTATGCCCAGACTTGCCTCGCTCACACTCACACAGCGGCCTAGCAGCAAGACACAAGGCCTCCCAGCTCTCTCTCGTGGGCATGGCCCTCCCGGGCCATGGGCACAACACAAGCCTGTGTAAACCACCACGACATTAACAATAAACGAAGAAGCCTCCGAAGACGTATCATTAACCACTCGCCTACTACAGCCTACCAAACAATCTCATTATACTGGTGTTCCCACAATGTAACTACCAGCAACACACTTCTGGTGTTCCCACAGTGTAACTACCAATTGCACACTGCTGGTGTTCCCACAGTGTAACTACAAGCAACACACTGCTGGTGTTCCAACATTATAAATACCATCAACACACTGCTGGTGTTCCAACATTATAAATACCATCAACACACTGCTGGTGTTCCCACAGTGTAACTTTTTTTTTTTATATTTTATTTAAAACCGTACACAAACATGAGTCACAAGAAAATTCAAACAAATATATTGCACTGAATGAAAATCCTGACATCGGATATTGAAACAATACCTATTACCATTACATTGTTAACATTATAACAACTATGACCAATACTATATCTGATGCCGAAGCTTAGACTCTCCTAAACTAAATAAATGTGTATAAGTTAACAATAGTAAAAATGCAACCTAATTCTTCATCAAATTAAGCATTGTATCTCTTAATTAGCTCGGAATTGATATATGTACAGTACAGTTATCCTTCATTTCTTTTTCTTTCTTTCAAATTCCTTCTGCTCTGAACACAAGAAAGGAATATAGAATAAGAATGGACCTACATAAATTTAGAAACCTCATATACAAACCACTACAGTAATCAGCACATGTCTATTGATACATCCCTCTCTTTATGAGAATACGTTTAAATTTTTTCCAATAAATTGCTTGCCATAAAAACATTGAACCACCTTGTTATAATAAATAGTCTTGTAATGTCAAGAAGCATTATTTATTATTATTATTATTATTAAAGATTCGCCGGTATTCTCCCGGCCCGGGCCTTTTCCAAGTGGTGGCCCGGCCTTGGCTCCCTATTTAGGGAGTATCTGAGACCTAAGTCTCCCATGGGAGGAGGCACAAGTACCTCCTCATCTTTGGGACCAACTGTCCCCAGGCCTAGCCACAAGCTAGGCCTCTCTGGTCTGCCATCCCCGCCCCAAGGGGGCAAATGGGAATGACAGACTTGTGAGCTACAAGCTCTGGCTCAGGCACCTACCCTACCTTAGAAGGGCTGGGCATGGTGTCGATGAGGTAAGTATGCAAGAAGCATTACACCATTATCATAAGTTATACCATCTACCTAAGCCTAGTATTCCTACTACAATATGATTATCGTAACAAACCATAAATTTACCAAAAACCCACTAACTATTCTAAATCATTGATGTACATATTTACAACGAATAAAAAACAATAAAAAGGAAATCCCACTCTTCTCATTCTAAATATTTCTGACTGTCAGTTCTCCTACATGTGCTAAACAAAGGAATTTTAATATAAAACATACTGACATATTCAACACATTCACATCCACCTTCAATTATACTGATACCTTCATTCAACCAAGAATAATGCATGCACCTGTATTAACTCCAAGAGTACAGAAATTTTTCCGTTAACAAATCTTAGCAATATTCATCATATTGCCTCCATCGATGAATACATTAAAAGGAAAAAAGAACCTTAAAATATCAAAACTACCTATTTTCTAATTTACACCATTTAAGTTGTGCTTTACATAAGAAAAACTCTGTAATTAAACTGAAGATAAAGATCTTTTTACCATTTACAATTTAATCAAAATCATTAAAGACACCTATAACATATTTGAATCTCATTGAAAAATTTCATCATAAAGTCCTTGAAATAATTTATACATGAAAAAATAATATGCAATCGTAGTGCAACACACTTCCAAATGATAATAACTGTGTAGTACCTGAAACCCTCGGGGCAATAACCCTATTGCTCCTAGATATCAAAACTCAATTATACATCCATAAAAACAACTCTCCATGCTCACTCCCCATTCTAGGAAAATAGCCCGTTGTATCCCCTTACCCACTTTGCAAATCTCATAAATCCCTTAATGTGAAATTTCGATAACCCTCACTAAAATCTCTCTCCCATCTCCCTCCATACACCCCTTTATTCCTACACTGTGTCCTATAAAAAGTTGCTGCCAACGCATTAATTCTTGCACGCACGTCCGCCTCCCTCATAGCCCACATCATATATATATAATCCGTAATCATATACCCAATCGCATTCTCAACCCTTTTATTCACCCCAGTTATATCTAAACTTAAAACCCTCAAGACCTGCAAACCCCCTCCCCCCACTAACCTTAAAACCTTACCCATCCAAACCCTTATAAGTTCAATACAATCGCAAAAATACACCGTATGATAAATAGTCGCCAATCCTCCACAATCCTTGCATTTCCCATCCTCTCGTATTCTCTTATAGAATAAAACCATTCCTGACGGCAATATTCCATGTAAAAATCTATACATAACTTCTCTGACTTTAGGTTTTAAACGCAATTTGTTTAAACGCCCCCAAATATTACGCCAATCATACATCGGATAAACTCCTTCTACCGCCGCTACCACAGCCTTACCATCTACCCTATCAAGATTTCTCAATTTAATATGTGAAGGATCCCTCACGTTTATGAAGACCCGTAACATTGCCTCACCTATCATGAACTCCCTACCCCCCCACCACCGTCGCATATCCTGATGTATCCTATGAAGACCGTCTTCTTTCGCCCCCCCCCCTCCCGCTTATAACTACTTTTTAAATACATACTTATTATCCTCTTTTCGACATCTATAAGACCCAGCCCTCCACGGCCAACCGGGAGTGTGACAACCGCTCTACTTAACCATTCGCTCCCTGTTCCCCAAATGAATCTAAAAACACTTTTTTGTAACCTTTTTAACTCATAACGAAGTATCGGAAATATTACTGTAACATGCCATAGTTTACTATATAATAGCACATTCGTTGTAATCACCCTTTGTTGCAAACTTAAATTAGCAGCTCTTAAACCACTGAGGCGCTTCAGAACACTATCAACGATACGCACGGAATTTATTTGTTGTGCTAACTTGATATCACTTACATAAACGATCCCACATATCTTTATTTGGTCCACCCTTTCCCACCTTTCAGCAACCATTCCTTCCTCACGTGACCCTTTTCCAAGATTCATATACTTTGTTTTCCCCATATTAATCTTCATGCCAGAAGCCTTTTCAAAAACTTTCACTAACTTTTCTACCCGAAGCAAATCCATGTTTTCTCTCACCAAAATCGTCGTATCGTCGACATATCCAACAATGCCCGCTCCCCCACCCCTTACATTACCCATCCCATTTGCTTCCAATAAAACCCTTATCCCTCTATAAAAGGGATCTTGAAAACAAGCAAAAAAAATTTGTGAAAGGGGACAACCTTGACGCAAACCCCTTCCCATCTGAATTCGATCTCCCAACCTCCCATTCACCTGCACACGCAAGGTTGCCTCCTGATACATTAATTTGGCCCATGATATAATTTCCGCCCCAAACCCCTGCCATCTCATGATCTTCCATAACGTCTCCCGTTCCACACTATCATATGCCGCCTCCCAATTTATAGCCAATACCCCCCAGCCCTCCCAATCTTACTCTTTCTTCAATAAAACTTCTAATCATACCGTGACCTTCATACATAGACCTGCCCGGCACCCCATATTGTCCCTTGTCAATCACTTTGCCCAGGACTTTTTTTATTCTGTTAGCCAAGATCCTTCCAAAAATTTTATAGTCCCCACATAATAACGAGATTGCACGATAATCTTTAACCGTTAATGGCTCACCTTTAGGAACTAGAACGACCACAGCCAACCTTTGTTGTTCCCCTAAAACCCCATCCCGCTTCATTATATTGAATAAACGTACCAAAAACCCATTTAAAACGTTCCAATTTTGAAGATAAAAGTCGCTGGGTAACCCATCAATTCCTGGCGCCTTACCAAATTGCGCCCCAGATAAAGCCTCCGAAGTCTCACACTCCGTTATCGACCCTCCCAACATCAAACGATCATGCTCCATCAGCTCACACTGCACAAACCTACCGATTGACTGCAATGCAATTTCACTTATTCCAACACTTTGCGTTTTCAATTTAACCCAAGCATCAATATACCCACTCATACCCTCCGTCGTCGTCAACACCTGATTCACTCTATACCCCTGCATACCTACCTGAACATTCAACCCCATTAACTCCATTGCCTTGCGACGTCTGTGTTGATTCCTCAACACACACGCCGACGGCCGATCTCCCCACAAAACCTCTTCGATTCCACCCTTAAGCCTTTCCCCATCAGACCTTTCGTTTTGTAAATTTCTTAGTTGCTCCTTAATTCTTTCAATTTCTATAACAGGATAATTAGCATTCGCTTGTACAAAGCAGTCGCGCAACTGCCCCTCTAAATATCGTTGGAAACCATATTGTAACTGATCATATCTCACCCCTTGACTAATATAATATTCCTTAATTCGCTTTTTGGCTATCGTTTCCCACCAATTAACCAAAGCCACATCTCCAGGTGCTTCAACCACAAGGCGTTCCCACATATGCCCAAAAGACAAACGACTTTCCTCTCTCTTCAATAACTTTACATTCAATTTCCAAAATGATGGACCCCTCCTAGGCACGCCCTCAGTATCTACATCCATTACAACTCCTCTATGATCCAAAAAAACAGCATTTATCACATTCACTCTCCGCACTGTAACCGCACAAGACACGTACATTCTATCCAATCTCGCCGCATAATCTCGTCTAATGAAAGTATGCTCCACCATGCCACCCCCCCCACACACATCCATTAAACCCACACTCGTCAATAAATCTCCCAGGAACCCCAAGCAACAACCCGCTCCTCGAGGCTCCACATCTTTTCGTCGTATTACACAATTCCAGTCGCCCCCTATTATCGCTACATTTGGTAAACTACGTAGATAATATACTAATACATCTTGTACAAAATGAGTTTTAAGTCGTACATCTCCCTCGGCCGGCCCATATACACCTACAAAACGTATGTGTACTCTACCCCATAAACCATCCACCCTAATCACTCTCCCCTCCTCCCTTTCACTATGCCGTACTTCAAACGGGTTATTTTCCTTTACCAGAATGGCGACGCCCCCTTTTAACCTCGTCGCATATTCCATATACACATCGTAACCATCCATTTCTAACTCATATCCAATTCTGTAATTGTGTTCTTGGAGAAATACCACATCCACATCTGGACGCACCAAAAATTCATTAAACCACTTTTGCTTCCGCTCAGATCTCAAACCGTTAATATTTATTGTCAAAACCTTAAAGTCAATTAATGGGATTTTCCTTTCGTTCTAGGTATAGACTTTTCACTTATACATTTTACAACACCTCTATCCCTCCCCCCTTTTTTGGGAACCACCTTGATAAACTCTTGTTTCGTGGATTCACTGTTCCCTTTCCTCTGTACATCCGCCCAAGACTTTTTCCCTGGCCTTTGGGCAGGAGTAAGCACGTCGTCTGAGTCCGATGGGGTCGCAGTTCGCTTTCGCGTCCTACCCTCCACCTGCATTGGGATTTCTTTAGTACTATCGTGATGCACCTCCACTTCTGCTACATTCACCGTCATACCATGCGACACACTAAACTCAATGCTTCCATCCGTCGCCTCACCATGATGCTCAACCGATCCCAAAATTGCACCTGGATCCTCCACACAGTTGACGATCGACTCGTCTAACAAAACATCCAGTGCCTTCACTAAAGACGCCGCTACATCCTCTTCCCCCATAGTGGGCAGAGTCTCTTCAAATACTTTATTTATGTCCAGTGACGGTGATTCTCCTCGCTGTATTACATCCTCCAAAGCATTCTCCTGTGCTTTTTCTACCTCATCACTCCAAGATGACCGTTGTCGAGACGGGTTAGCATAAGACTGTTCTCGTCCCTCACCTTCCTCGACCTCTTCCGATTGTGGCTGTTGCCGTAGTTGGAGATTCCCACGACGCTTACCACACTGAGCCGCTATGTGGTCATACGACCCACACAGCCGACACGTACGACGTTGCCCTGCATATGTTACATATACTTGAGTTCGAAATGCTTGCAACATAACATAGGATGGTATGGGATGGCGTAAGGTCATTTTGACTGAATATGTTCTCTCCAACGCTCCAGCATATGACCCAGCGGCCCACCGACCTGCAGAGGCCATATGAACCGTACCATAATTACGTAGTTCATCTTTTATAACAAAATCAGTCTCCTCAAAAGGCACATTCCTGATTTTTACCCATGTGTAATGTCGAGATACATCATGAAGACGTACTGATACAGCTGAATTGACGGCTATAATGGTCTCTTGATACTTATCAACCACCGCTTCGTAGACATTTGCTGACGTCAATTTAACGAAGATCCGTGTCGTCCCATTAAGTGCTACACCACATATCTCTTCATTTGCGATACCGTAGGTATCACGGATAATCGCCGGTAGTAACAAATCCATCGTGGCTCCCGTGACAGCCCCACGGGTCAACTCAACGCAGACAGTGTTGATGCGCCTGCTGCTATGCAGCGCCATATTGGAAAATAAAGTTTTCACCAGCTAACGCCAGGGGTAGCAGCTCAAACAGGTAAACTGCGCACAAGCCAACTCAATCAGGAGCGTCTGCGCAGCCTGTCCGCACGGCCCAATAGCGATGCGAACAATGTTCAGTGTAACTACCATCAACACACTGCTGGTGTTCCCACAGTGTAACTACCAGCAACTCACTGCTGGTGTTCGAACAGTGTAACTACCAACAACACACTGCTTGTGTTTCCCACAGTGTAACTACAAACAGGACACTGCTGGTGCTCCCACAGTGTAACTAACATCAACACACTGCTGGTATATTCAAAGTGTAACTATCAACTACACACTGCTGGTGTTCCCTCAGTGTAACTTCCAGAAACACACTGCTGGTGTTCCCACAGAGTAACTACAAACAACACATTTCTGGTGTTCCCTCAGTGTAACTACCAACAACATACTGCAGGTGTTCCCACAGTGTAACTAGCAACAACACACTGCTGGTGTTCCCTCAGTGTAACTATCAGCAACACACTGCTGGTATTCCCACATTGTAACCACCAATAACACACTGCTGGCGTTCCCTCAGTGTAACTACCAACAACACTCTGGTGGTGTAATATAGGTTAGATAATTACACGAGTGAGAGGGGTAGGATTTGGGTGGGACTTGCATATGAGAGTGGATAGAGTTATCAGAGCTTATTTCTTGGATGGCATTGAAAATTGGGTTGGGCAAATGTTTTGTTAGTGGGATGGATTGTAAAGGACTTGCCTAGTATGGGCCAACAGGCTTGCTGCAGTGTTCCTCCTTTCTTATGTTCTTACGGTGTTCCCTCAGTGTAACTACCAACAACACACTGCTGGTGCTCCCACAGTATAACTACCAACGACACACTGCTGGTGTTCCCACAGTGTAAATAACAACAACACACTGCTTGTGTTCCCACAGTGTAACTACCAACAACACACTGCTGGTGTTCCCACAGTGTAACCACCAGCAACACACTGCTGGTGTTCCCTCAGTGTAACTACCAACAACACACTGCTGGTGTTCCCACAGCGTAACTACCACAACACAATGCTGGTGTTCCCACAAAGTAACTATCAGCAACGCACTGCTAATGTTCTCACAGTGTAACTACAAAATAGTATTGAGTAACAGCACACTGCAGGTGGACTATTTTTTAATAATAATAATAGTATTAATAATAATAATAATAATAATAATAATAATAATAATAATAATAATAATAATAATAATAATAATAATAATAATAGTATTTAGCGTCAAGTCATTGTTCTGAAGATTATAAATTGTATGTGACATAAATCAGCAGCGAGTAGGCCAGAGAACTTAAGATTTTCATTGTATTAATTAGGAGTTAGAAGACGTAGCTTACCACTCAGATCACTTAGACCAGCGCAGGTAAGCCAGTGGTCACTGCTGCTGTGTTCCACTGTATTGACACTCAGCTCACTCAGGTAGCACAATTAAGTCACTGCTGCCGTGGTGTACCATAGTGACACTCAGACCACTCAGATAGCACAGTTTTAAGTCACCGCGGCCTGGTCTATCATAGTGATACTCAGATCACTCAAATCACTTAGATATCGCAGTTAAGTCACTCCTGCTGTGGTCTACCATAGTGACACTCAGAGCACTGAAAGAAGCACGGGCAAACCAGCGGTCACTACCGCCATGGTACAGACCAGTGCCAAAGCCACTGGAATGATCGTCTCATGACACAGTGCCAAGGGAGTTTACCGTCGGAAGTTTACGACTGAACCTTCCAAGCAGAGTTTGGATGGAATTTTTAGACTAATATTATAACATATGATCCTTTAGAGGACGCGTCTTGTGCTGGCAAAATTGACTCTTACTTGCTATACATCCTCTGGGCAGTATTTACATAGCGAGGGTACATAGACCTTGTAGCAGCATCTCACACAGAGCTTTGTGAAGAGAGAGAGGATGCTGAAAGATCTCCAGAGATCTGGAAGCCGGGATCTTTGTCAACACTGACATGACTCGTCACTTTCTCGCCAGGTGTTGAAGTTTCTCAGTGTTGTCAGTATTCTGTGCAGTATTTACATCATGCTGACAGGTTGAGGAGGTGACGCGTGCGAGCGAGCATGTGTGTGCGTGTGCAGGAATTTTAAACATGCATTTTTTAGGCATAAGCTGAGTGGATTTTTACCATGATGCCTTGTCTCATGTTCGTAGCCAGCGTCTGTGTTTATATTTTGTGTTTGATCTGTAAAACATAAACATTAGGTCTTTGTTTCCTCCATCAAGGATCATTTTTTTAATAACGCATCACTAGAATCTTGATTTACTTTGTATTCGGATAAACATTACTTACCCATTGACTTTAAGTCTCGTTTTAATCTTCCTCTTTAAAGACTGAACATATTCAGCACTTCTAGGTGAATAAACTCTGAATAAATTCGATCTATTTAGGTGAATAAAGAATGAATATATTCACTTATTGCTAAAGAAAGACTGATATATTCACACCTTCTTGGTGAACTTACTTATTAATCTGAACAATGTTCACTCTGATTGTATACGTCGGAATATATACACTGATTGCATACGTCAGAATATATACACTGACTGTATACGTCAGAATATATACACTGATTGTATACGTCGGAATATATACACTGATTGCATACGTCAGAATATATACACTGATTGTATACGTCAGAATATATACACTGATTGTATTCGTCAGAATATATACACTGACTGTATACGTCAGAATATATACACTGATTGTATACGTCGGAATATATACACTGACTGTACATGTCGGAATATGTACAATGATTATATACGTCGGAATATATACATTGATTGTATACGTCAGAATATGTACACTGTATACGTCAGAATATATACACTGATTGTATACGTCAGAATATATACTCTGATTGTATACGTCAGAATATATACTCTGATTGTATACGTCGAAATATATTCACTGATTAGTGTACATCTCTAAGTATACAACATTTAAATGTATAAGAGTGTGTTACACTTATTTAAGTGCATAAGAGTGTGTTACACTTATTCAAGTGCATGAGAGTGTGTTACACTTATTTAAGTGCATAAGAGTGTGTTACACTTATTCAAGTGCATGAGAGTGTGTTACACTTATTTAGATATTAAAGTATTGTTGACTGGTGGTGGGTAGTCTTAATGACCCTCGTGTAGTAGATAGGTTTTAAACCTTTCAAATCAAATTATTTTGTGTTTGATCTCCAGTATAATACATCAAAATTACATTCACCTCACCAAATTATATTCTTCACTAATATATTCATAATAACTGTGTTAGTTTATGAGGCGGGAATTACATTTTATTGCTCAAACAATTACCATGTTACATTAAAAGGATCTTTTGTATTCCATGAAGCGGTCAATCCGTACGAGTAACTGAACTCAATAAATGGTGTAGGCTCGATTCTCCGTCGCTCAATTGTGTGTTACCTGTGAAGTGGTCCAGCCACGGAATTATGGGTTAGTCTTGAAGCGTTCTAGTCGAAGTATTGTTGAATTGTTGTGAGTAGTTCCAACAACGGTAGTGTGAATTACTTGGGAATTGTTCCAGCGACGAAAATGAGGGCTGGTTGTGAATTGTACCACTCACGATCTGATGGCTTGTTGAGAATTGTTTCGGAAGGGGTATTATGTGCGACATGAGAATTGTTGCTGCCAGGTTATTATGGAAAAATTGTGAATTGTTTCACTAAGAGTATTGTGGGTTGTTATTGTTCCAGACAGAGCATTGGGTTCTATGAATTGTTCCCACCATGGAATAATGAATTGTTTGTGAATTGCTCCAGCCAGAAAATTCAGGGTTAGTTGTGAAATGTTCCAGCCAAAATATTGTGAGTTGTGAATTGTTCTCGTCACTGTTTTGTGGGCGAGTTGTGAACTGTTCCAGTAGCGGCAGAGTGGTCGAGTTCTTAATTCTTCCAGCAACGGTATTGTTGGTTCTGAATTGTTGCAACCACGATATTGTTGGTTCTGAATTATTCCAGTCACGGAATTATGGGTTAGTTTTTAATTGTTTCAACTACAGTTTTGTTGTTTAATTTAGAACTATTGTATTGTAGGTGTATGGTGAATTATTCCATCCACAATATTGTGTATTAGGTGTGAACTGTTTCAGCCATGATATTGTAGGTTTATAATAAATTGTTCCATCCCCGTTATTGGGAGCTGTGAATTGTTCCAGTTACATTATTGGAAGTTGTGAATTATTCCAGATAATTTATTGGGAGTTGTGAATTGCTCCAGTTAATTTATTGGGAGATGTGAATTGTTCCAGCTATTTTGTTGGGAGTTGTGAATTGTTCCAGCTAATTTATTGGGAGTTGTGAATTGTTCCAGCTAATTTATTGGGAGTTGCGAATTGTTCCAGCTAATTTATTGGGAATTATGAATTGTTCAAGCTAATTTATTAGGAGTTGTGAATTGTTCCAGTTACTTTATTGGGAGTTGTGAATTGTTCCAATTAATTTATTGGGAGTTGTGAATTATTCCGGTTACTTTACTGGGAGTTGTGAATTGTTCCAGCTTATTTATTGAGAGTTGTGAATTGTTCCACCTAATTTACTGGGAGTTGTGAATTGTTCCAGCTAATTTACTGGGAGTTGTGAATTGATCCAGCTAATTTATTGGGAGTTGTGAATTATTCCAGTTACTTTATTGGGAGTGGTGAATTGTTCCAGGTAATATGTTGGGTGTCGTGAATTGTTCCAGCTAATTTAATGGGAGTTGCGAATTGCTCCAGTTACTTTATTGGGAGTTGTGAATTGTTCTAGGTAATATATAGGGAGTTGTGAATTCTTCCAGCTAATTTATTGGGATATGTGAATTGTTCCAGCTAATTTATTGAGAGTCATTCGTCTCTCGACCTGCGGGGAGAGAGGACGCTTCTAGTTTCTCTTGCACGCCACCTGGTGAGGAAAACATAGCATTAGCACCAAGATGGCGGACCGACTGTACCGGCGCATAAATACTGTCTGCATTGAGCTGGTTAGAGGATCTTTAAGCAGCGCCACGATGAACGTTCTCTTGCCAAGCATTATCAGGGACGGTTATGGAATCCCCAATGAAGAGTTGTATGGGGTGGCACTGAATGGTATGTCAAGGGTCTTCGTGAAGTTCATGAGGGCTGACTTCTACTCTACCATAGTCGACGAATTTCAAGAAAGGAGGATGAGTATCAATTCAGCAGTGGAAGTATGCTTGCATGATGTGTCTAAGTATTTTACTTGGGTTAAGGTAAGGAATGTACCTTTTGAAGCAACAGCATACAGCCTACAAGATGTGTTCAGTGGTTATGGGACTGTACACTCGGCGAGCATGGGAATGTGGAGGGACGGCCCTTACGAGGGGATGCCGGAAGGATCCTTCACACTGAAAATGACCCTGAGGAGGCCGATACCATCATATGTTACATTGCAAAACCATAGAACTCAGGTTTTTGTACACTATGCATGGCAGAGGAAGACATGCCGTTTATGTGGCTCTTATGAGCACATGGCGGCACAATGCCCCAGGAGACAGGGTCCTAGGGGTCAAGAGAAAGCTTCTGAAGACACGCAGATAGAAGCCTTGGGCGTTGTGACGGGTGGAGTGGAAAGCCGGGGTAAGGGCCTGTGGAGTGAGGAGGTCGAAAGAGCAGAGGTGGTTTTGGAGACGTGTGTTACACTACCAATGGAAACGGGGGGGGGGGAATATCGCTGTCAGAAAGACCGTTAGATACTACAGATTCAGCCCAAGAAGGGATGCTGGAGGCTGTGCTGAAGGATTTTTTGGAAGAGTCGGAGCATGGTGTGGAAGGTGATGTGAGGTTAGGTGATGTCAAGGTGATGGACGACCAGAAACGGGGTAAGGAAGACTTGAGTGAGGTTCGAATGGAGAGCAATGTGGTGGTGGAGGTCCATCAAGAAGATGTAGTTGAAGAAGAGATGTGTGTAGAGGGTAGCTCCCGCAAGATATCAGCGGGGGCATCAGACATGGACGAGGTCCTCACACCAGCGCAGAGGCCTGGGAAGAAGATTTGGGCAACTGTGGAGGAAACGGCGAGACCGGGAGGAGGGGGGGGGGCAGGGAGGGGTTGGAGGGCAGGAACAAGGGATTGATAGAGATGGACCGAGACCTATGAAAGGAGGACCAAGTAAGCCTCAGCGGCACAGGGGTAAGCTGCCTTTCTAGTGAAGTTCAGGTGTGTAACTTTCAATGTAAACGGTCTTAAAACCGAGGTCAAGAGGGTATGGTTAGAGTGGGTTTTAAGGAGATTTAGTATTGATGTCTGTTTTTTGCAGGAACATAACCATAGGTTAGGATGTGAGTTGTTGTTGAAAGGTTATAGGTTGTTTACATGTGATGCTTTGAGGTTGAAAGGAGGTGTGGCTGTGGCAGTAAAGGAGACCAGTCCTTTGCGTATCCTGGGTTGGGAGGAGGGGGGGTGGGAGGGTTGTCAGGGTGGATGGGTTTTGGGGGGCCGGGAGGGTTTGTTTTGGTAGGTGTGTACATGCCAGCAACTAGTAACGCTAGAGCGAAAGTGGATTTTGTACGCGAAGTTTTGGTATATCACTTTAGAGGTTTACCTGCTTTTACGGTGATTGGTGGGGATTGGAATTGCGTAATTAGGAACGGTGATGTGGTTCCGAGGGGGGCGGGTTGTGTTTTGGGGGATCTGAGAGATGTTTTGCGAGATGTAGGAGTGGTAGATGCGGTGGGGAGTAGGGGATATGGAGTGGAGCACACTTTTATTCGTAGGGGATATGAGGCACGGTTAGATAGGATTTATGTTAGGCAGGGAATAGGTGTGGAGAGGGTGAGGACTATAGATGTGGGTTTTTCTGATCATCGCGCTGTTACAGCAGATTTGAGGGTAGGTGGTATATCGAGAGCTTATGTGGGATACTGGAAATTGAATGTGAGGCTACTTAGAGACGAGGGTGACGCTACAGGATTTGAAGATTGGTGGAAATCCTTTTGGGTGACTAGGAATATGGAGATGGATTTGCTGGATTGGTGGGAAATGAGGGCTAAAGTTGGAATCGCGGATTTTTTTAAAGTACGGGGTAAGGAGATGGTGAGGTGGACCTATGGTCTACAAAATTATCTTGAAGGCCAGTTAAATGACTGTTATGCAGAGGAACGAGTGGAGCGGAGTGAGAACATGGAACGTTTGCGAACTAGGTTGGCGGAAATTCACAATGAAAAGTTTGAGGCAACTAGAGTTAGGGCGGGGTTGGAGGATGTTTAAAGGGGGATAGGCCATCGGGTTTTGTATTAAGGAAGTTTAAGGAACGGCAGGCGAAAACTACCTTGGCGTATATTGAGGCAGGTACAGGGGGGGGGGGGTTGAGGAGGGTCAAGGCCTATCCACCACGGAAAATATTAGTTTGTATGCCGATTTTTGGTTTAGGGAGAAATGGAGGAGGGTTGGCGGGGGAGTAGGTGGGGGATGTTTCGGGGATGAAGGGTTTAATAGGGTATTAAGTGAGCAGGACAGTGACAGACTTGAGAGTAGTATTAGTGAAGAGGAGGTGGAGGAGGCACTTTCTGGACTGTGCCAGGGTAAAACCCCAGGCATAGACGGCATACCAAATGATTTTTATAGGTGTCATTGGGGGAGTGTACGGCATTGTATGGTGGGGTTTTTAAATTGTATGTTAAGTAGTGGGAGGATGGGGAAATCACAAAGAACGGGTGTCACGGTTTTAGTGCCCAAAAAGAAGGAATGCCGAGTTTTGAATTATTATCGTGCGATTACGTTAATGTGCTCGGATTACAAGATTTTTGCTGAGATTTTGGGCAACAGAATGAGGAAAGTGTTGGGTTTAGTGTTACTTAGGGGGCAGTTGGGAATTCCGGGGAGAAGGATGAGGGATGGACATGATTTTATTAGGGATTTTCTAGAGAGTTGTACAGGAGGGGGAATACTAGGTTTAGATTGGGAGAACGCATGTGATCGCGTGGACAGAGATTTCTTAGGGGTTTGCTTAGAGAGGTTGGGGTTTCGGGACGGGGTAGTGAGGTGGGTGAACACTCTGTATGCTGAGGCGGAGGTGAGAGTACAGGTCAATGGGAGGTTGGGTGAAAGTGTACCGATGGAGAGAGGTTTGAGGCAGGGCTGCCCGCTGTCGCAGCTGCTCTTTGCGTGTGTGCAGAATCCTTTTTATGAGTCTGTTGAGAGGGTGATGGGCAAACAGGAGATGGAGGGGAGGTTGCAAAGGGGGCATCGTAGGGTATGTGGATGATACTACTGTTTTGCTACGGGGTAAGGAAGAGTTAAGGAGGATGGGTAGAGTGATTCAGATGTTTGGGATGAATACGGGGATGCGGGTTAATACGGTGAAATCAAGGTTACTAGAGGTGGGTAATTGGATAGGGGGGGGGGGCTTGGGGATAGGGTTAGGATGGACAGTGGTTGATAGAATCAGGGTATGTGGGATATGGTATTTGGCGGAGGTGCAGGCATGCAGAAGGGTAAACTCCGAGTCTGTCATGGGTAAGGTTTTAGGTAGACTAGGAGGTTTAAGTGCGAGGGACCTAGCTTTACATCAGAGGGTAGTGGTGGTAAATTCACTTGTCTATAGCAAGGTATGGGGGGTGGCAGAGGTTTTTTCCTTAGAGGTACAGGACATTGTGGAAATGCAGAGGAGGGTACTAAAGTTTGTGTGGGGATTTGGGAGGGCATGGTTAAGTAAGGAGGTGGTTATGACGGATGTTCGAAGAGGGGGTTTAGGTTTGTTGCCTTTAGGACTGAGAGTAATGGCTATATATATCAAGAGGAGGTTTATTAGGGAAGGGGGTGTGAGGCGCGCTAAAGTAGGAAGAGTTATGGAGGAGGCACGTACATGGTGGAGTGGGAAGGAATTGAGATTTTGTGAAGATATGTTGAGATTTTTATTGACAGTGCGACAGGTGGATAGCATCAAGGTGAAAAGGTTGGTGAGGGTAGTGAGAGGTCAGGGAATTATGCAAGGGGTAGCCATGTATCCAACGTATGATTGGGGGGTTATTTGGAAAGATTTTAGTAAGCTTAGGATACCGGCTAGAGTAAGAGAATTAGTATACCGTTTCATCATGGGGTTTCTGGCCTCCAAGGAGGTGTTACGTTGCATGGGGTTTGTGGAAGAGGCTTTTTGTCAGTTTTGTGGTGATGTTGAAACGGCGTTTCATGTGGTCTTCTTTTGTACCTCCTTGGAGGGGGTGAAATCATGGATGGGTGGGGTTATCAGACTGTTGGGGGGGGGGGTCGTTTGCCGCTTTTAAGGGCTTTACTACTAGATGTAAGGGGAGTGCCTAGGGATGTTGGAAGGGCTATAATGTATATCATAGTGGATTATCTGGACATTTCATGGGGAATGAGGGGATTAAGGGGTGATACGAGGATAAAAGCGTTGGCGGCTAGATTCTATAGGACGAAGTGTAGGAATATGCTGGTTTATGGGGCGTCCTGGGAAAAAAGTTTCCCGGAAGGTTATAGGAACCTCACTGTGGGTTCCGTTTGTCGGGGTCCCTGAGGATGGACAAAGGGGTAGTCTCCTTATGGGGGGATGTAAAGGGGGAGTGGGGATTTTTTTTGTTTCCCTATAGAGTTTGTGGTGTGTAAGAGGAAGGTAGTAGCAGTTTGGTATGGATGGTACGCTATGTTTCACGAGAATGTCTGTCATAGTGAGATATAAGTGTAGTTTACAAGGTTAAAATTTTTTTAAACCTGATGGTTATGTTCACTGTGTCAAAAAATTTCCTTGATAGCCAGGATACCGAGCCCTTAGGATCTCGGTTTTAAGTAATCAGATTGGCAAGTTGGTTTCAACAAACAAAAATTTCTGAGGTACAAGTATGTTCTTTTGGGACCAGCAAAATACAGCGGCTCTTATACTTACTAATTGTCTTGAATTATTTTTAACCTCTATTGTCTGTTGGAGGTTCTATGTGGTAAATTTTAAGTGTATGTATAGGTCTTGTGGACAAGATTTTAGGTTAACATACATATGTGGGGGTTTAATTTATGTGTAGGGTTTGGGTTTAAACCCTTTTGATGTGCCGAGGTTTTTGTTATAAAACCTTTTTACGTTATTTTATTATAGTATGTTACATGTATGTTGTTCTGTTTCTTGTACCTGAATTATTGTAATTGAGGGTTTAACATATTAATAATATTTAAATACTGTTTCTCTATTGTTACAAATAACCACACGAGAGTGGATGTGATGTTAACTTGTTTATTGTTTAATATTGATGATGTGTTTAACCACATGAGATGTGATGTTAACTTGTTTATTGTTTAATATTGATAATGTGTTTTTAATCACACGAGAGTGGCTATGATGTTAACTTGTTTATTGTTTAATTTTGACAATGTGTTTAACCACACGAGAGTGGCTATGATGTTAACTTGTTTATTGTTTAATTTTGACAATGTGTTTAACCACACGAGAGTGGCTATGATGTTAACTTGTTTATTGTTTAATTTTGATAATGTGTTTTTAATCACACGGGAGTGGCTATGATGTTAACTTGTTTATTGTTTAATTTTGATAATGTGTTTTTAATCACACGAGAGGGGCTATGATGTTAACTTGTTTATTGTTTAATTTTGACAATGTGTTTAACCACACGAGAGTGGCTATGATGTTAACTTGTTTATTGGTTAATATTGATAATGTGTTTAACCACATGAGAGTGGCTATGATAACTTTTTTAGATTTTAATATTGATAATGTGTTTAACAACGTGAGATTGGCAAGGTGTTAACTTTTAATGTTACATATTGTTATCGTGTTTAATCACGTGAGAGTGACTAGGGTTTCAACTTGTAGAGGGGCGGGGGGGGGGGTGGAGGTGTTGGATGTCAGTGTTAGCATCAGAGTATTATGAAGATCTTCGTGATTATGTAACACTGTGTTTCTGGGTAGATTGTAGGATGTGTTAGGTTATCTTAAGGTAACTTTGTATGTTCACTCAGTGGACCGTTGAAATACGAGTTTACCTGGACCTGGAGAGAGTTTCGGGGGTCAACGCCCCCGCGGCCCGGTCTGTGACCAGAGTGTTGAATGTCCTGTCATAACATGTACCATTTCATGGTATCTTTATATTGCATCTTGTAATAGAGTTTTAAATAAAATATAAAAAAAATTATTGAGAGTTTTGTATTGTTCCAGCTAATTTATTGGTGAGTTGTGAATTGTTCCAGTTACTTTATAGGAAGTTGTGAATTGTTCCAGCCAATGTATTGGGAGTTGTGAATTGTTCCATCTAATATATTGGGAGTTGTGAATTGTTCCAGCCAATGTATTGGGAGAAATGTATTGGGAGTTGTGAATTGTTCCATCTAATATATTGGGAGTTGTGAATTGTTCCAGCTAATTTTTTGGGAGTTGTGAACTGTTCCAGCTAATTAATTGTGAGTTATGAATTTTCCAGTTGCTTTACTGGGAGTCGTGAATTGTTCCAGCAAATTTATTGGAAGTTGTGAATTGTTCCAGCTAATTTGTTGGGAGTTTTGAATTGTTCCAGCTAATTTATTGGGAGTTGTTAATTGTTCCAGGTAATTTATTGGGAGTAGTGAATTGTTCCAGCTAATTTATTGGGAGTTGTGAATTTTTCCAGCTAATTTACTGGGAGTTGTGAATTGTTCCAGCTAATTTATTGGGAGTTGTGAATTGTTCCAATTGCTTTATTGGGAGTTGTGAATTGTTCCAGTTGCTTTATTGGGAATTGTTAATTGTTCCAGCTAATTTTTTGGGAGTTGTGAATTGTTTCAGTTACTTGACTGGGAGTTGTAAATTGTTCCAGCTAATTTATTGGAAGTTGTGAATTCCTCCAGCTAATTTATTGGAAGTTGTGAATTGTTCCAGCTAATTTATTGGGAGTTTTGAATTGTTCCAGCTAATTTATTGAGAGTTGTGAATTGTTCCAGCTAATTTTTTGAGAGTTGTGAATTGCTCCAGTTACTTTATTGGGAGTTGTGAATTGTTCCAGCTAATATAATTGGTGTTGTTAATTGTTCCAGCTAATTTATTGGGAGTTGTTAATTGTTCCAGCTATTTTATTGGGAGTTGTGAATTGTTCCAGTTACGTTTTTGGGAGCTGTGAATTGTTCCAGCTAATATATTGGGAGTTGTGAATTGTTTCAGCTAATTTACTGGGAGTTTTGAATTGTTCCAGCTAATTTATTGGGAGTTGTGAATTGTTCCAGCTAATATATTGGGAGTTGTGAATTGTTCCAGCCAATGTATTGGGAGTTGTGAATTGTTCCATCTAATATATTGGGAGTTGTGAATTGTTCCAGCTAATTTTTTGGGAGTTGTGAACTGTTCCAGCTAATTAATTGTGAGTTATGAATTTTCCAGTTGCTTTACTGGGAGTCGTGAATTGTTCCAGCAAATTTATTGGAAGTTGAGAATTGTTCCAGCTAATTTGTTGGGAGTTTTGAATTGTTCCAGCTAATTTATTGGGAGTTGTTAATTGTTCCAGGTAATTTATTGGGAGTAGTGAATTGTTCCAGCTAATTTATTGGGAGTTGTGAATTTTTCCAGCTAATTTACTGGGAGTTGTGAATTGTTCCAGCTAATTTATTGGGAGTTGTGAATTGTTCCAATTGCTTTATTGGGAGTTGTGAATTGTTCCAGTTGCTTTATTGGGAATTGTTAATTGTTCCAGCTAATTTTTTGGGAGTTGTGAATTGTTTCAGTTACTTTACTGGGAGTTGTAAATTGTTCCAGCTAATTTATTGGAAGTTGTGAATTCCTCCAGCTAATTTATTGGAAGTTGTGAATTGTTCCAGCTAATTTATTGGGAGTTTTGAATTGTTCCAGCTAATTTATTGAGAGTTGTGAATTGTTCCAGCTAATTTTTTGAGAGTTGTGAATTGCTCCAGTTACTTTATTGGGAGTTGTGAATTGTTCCAGCTAATATAATTGGTGTTGTTAATTGTTCCAGCTAATTTATTGGGAGTTGTTAATTGTTCCAGCTATTTTATTGGGAGTTGTGAATTGTTCCAGTTACGTTTTTGGGAGCTGTGAATTGTTCCAGCTAATATATTGGGAGTTGTGAATTGTTTCAGCTAATTTACTGGGAGTTTTGAATTGTTCCAGCTAATTTATTGGGAGTTGTGAATTGTTCCAGCTAATATATTGGGAGTTGTGAATTGTTCCAGCCAATGTATTGGGAGTTGTGAATTGTTCCATCTAATATATTGGGAGTTGTGAATTGTTCCAGCTAATTTTTTGGGAGTTGTGAACTGTTCCAGCTAATTAATTGTGAGTTATGAATTTTCCAGTTGCTTTACTGGGAGTCGTGAATTGTTCCAGCAAATTTATTGGAAGTTGAGAATTGTTCCAGCTAATTTGTTGGGAGTTTTGAATTGTTCCAGCTAATTTATTGGGAGTTGTTAATTGTTCCAGGTAATTTATTGGGAGTAGTGAATTGTTCCAGCTAATTTATTGGTAGTTGTGAATTTTTCCAGCTAATTTATTGGGAGTTGTGAATTTTTCCAGCTAATTTACTGGGAGTTGTGAATTGTTCCAGCTAATTTATTGGGAGTTGTGAATTGTTCCAATTGCTTTATTGGGAGTTGTGAATTGTTCCAGTTGCTTTATTGGGAATTGTTAATTGTTCCAGCTAATTTTTTGGGAGTTGTGAATTGTTCCAGTTACTTTACTGGGAGTTGTAAATTGTTCCAGCTAATTTATTGGAAGTTGTGAATTCCTCCAGCTAATTTATTGGAAGTTGTGAATTGTTCCAGCTAATTTATTGGGAGTTTTGAATTGTTCCAGCTAATTTATTGAGAGTTGTGAATTGTTCCAGCTAATTTTTTGAGAGTTGTGAATTGCTCCAGTTACTTTATTGGGAGTTGTGAATTGTTCCAGCTAATATAATTGGTGTTGTTAATTGTTCCAGCTAATTTATTGGGAGTTGTAAATTGTTCCAGCTATTTTATTGGGAGTTGTGAATTGTTCCAGTTACGTTTTTGGGAGCTGTGAATTGTTCCAGCTAATATATTGGGAGTTGTGAATTGTTTCAGCTAATTTACTGGGAGTTTTGAATTGTTCCAGCTAATTTATTGGGAGTTGTGAATTGTTCCAGCTAATTTTCTGGGAGTTGTGAATTGCTACAGTTACTTTATTGGGAGTTGTGAATTGTTCCAGCTAATATAATTGGTGTTGTGAATTGTTCCAGCTAATTTATTGGGAGTTGTGAATTGTTCCAGCCAATGTATTGGGAGTTGTGAATTGTTCCATCTAATATATTGGGAGTTGTGAATTGTTCCAGCCAATGTATTGGGAGTTGTGAATTGTTCCATCTAATATATTGGGAGTTGTGAATTGTTCCAGCTAATTTTTTGGGAGTTGTGAACTGTTCCAGCTAATTAATTGTGAGTTATGAATTTTCCAGTTGCTTTACTGGGAGTCGTGAATTGTTCCAGCAAATTTATTGGAAGTTGTGAATTGTTCCAGCTAATTTGTTGGGAGTTTTGAATTGTTCCAGCTAATTTATTGGGAGTTGTTAATTGTTCCAGGTAATTTATTGGGAGTAGTGAATTGTTCCAGCTAATTTATTGGGAGTTGTGAATTTTTCCAGCTAATTTACTGGGAGTTGTGAATTGTTCCAGCTAATTTATTGGGAGTTGTGAATTGTTCCAATTGCTTTATTGGGAGTTGTGAATTGTTCCAGTTGCTTTATTGGGAATTGTTAATTGTTCCAGCTAATTTTTTGGGAGTTGTGAATTGTTTCAGTTACTTTACTGGGAGTTGTAAATTGTTCCAGCTAATTTATTGGAAGTTGTGAATTCCTCCAGCTAATTTATTGGAAGTTGTGAATTGTTCCAGCTAATTTATTGGGAGTTTTGAATTGTTCCAGCTAATTTATTGAGAGTTGTGAATTGTTCCAGCTAATTTTTTGAGAGTTGTGAATTGCTCCAGTTACTTTATTGGGAGTTGTGAATTGTTCCAGCTAATATAATTGGTGTTGTTAATTGTTCCAGCTAATTTATTGGGAGTTGTTAATTGTTCCAGCTATTTTATTGGGAGTTGTGAATTGTTCCAGTTACGTTTTTGGGAGCTGTGAATTGTTCCAGCTAATATATTGGGAGTTGTGAATTGTTTCAGCTAATTTACTGGGAGTTTTGAATTGTTCCAGCTAATTTATTGGGAGTTGTGAATTGTTCCAGCTAATATATTGGGAGTTGTGAATTGTTCCAGCCAATGTATTGGGAGTTGTGAATTGTTCCATCTAATATATTGGGAGTTGTGAATTGTTCCAGCTAATTTTTTGGGAGTTGTGAACTGTTCCAGCTAATTAATTGTGAGTTATGAATTTTCCAGTTGCTTTACTGGGAGTCGTGAATTGTTCCAGCAAATTTATTGGAAGTTGAGAATTGTTCCAGCTAATTTGTTGGGAGTTTTGAATTGTTCCAGCTAATTTATTGGGAGTTGTTAATTGTTCCAGGTAATTTATTGGGAGTAGTGAATTGTTCCAGCTAATTTATTGGGAGTTGTGAATTTTTCCAGCTAATTTACTGGGAGTTGTGAATTGTTCCAGCTAATTTATTGGGAGTTGTGAATTGTTCCAATTGCTTTATTGGGAGTTGTGAATTGTTCCAGTTGCTTTATTGGGAATTGTTAATTGTTCCAGCTAATTTTTTGGGAGTTGTGAATTGTTTCAGTTACTTTACTGGGAGTTGTAAATTGTTCCAGCTAATTTATTGGAAGTTGTGAATTCCTCCAGCTAATTTATTGGAAGTTGTGAATTGTTCCAGCTAATTTATTGGGAGTTTTGAATTGTTCCAGCTAATTTATTGAGAGTTGTGAATTGTTCCAGCTAATTTTTTGAGAGTTGTGAATTGCTCCAGTTACTTTATTGGGAGTTGTGAATTGTTCCAGCTAATATAATTGGTGTTGTTAATTGTTCCAGCTAATTTATTGGGAGTTGTTAATTGTTCCAGCTATTTTATTGGGAGTTGTGAATTGTTCCAGTTACGTTTTTGGGAGCTGTGAATTGTTCCAGCTAATATATTGGGAGTTGTGAATTGTTTCAGCTAATTTACTGGGAGTTTTGAATTGTTCCAGCTAATTTATTGGGAGTTGTGAATTGTTCCAGCTAATATATTGGGAGTTGTGAATTGTTCCAGCCAATGTATTGGGAGTTGTGAATTGTTCCATCTAATATATTGGGAGTTGTGAATTGTTCCAGCTAATTTTTTGGGAGTTGTGAACTGTTCCAGCTAATTAATTGTGAGTTATGAATTTTCCAGTTGCTTTACTGGGAGTCGTGAATTGTTCCAGCAAATTTATTGGAAGTTGAGAATTGTTCCAGCTAATTTGTTGGGAGTTTTGAATTGTTCCAGCTAATTTATTGGGAGTTGTTAATTGTTCCAGGTAATTTATTGGGAGTAGTGAATTGTTCCAGCTAATTTATTGGTAGTTGTGAATTTTTCCAGCTAATTTATTGGGAGTTGTGAATTTTTCCAGCTAATTTACTGGGAGTTGTGAATTGTTCCAGCTAATTTATTGGGAGTTGTGAATTGTTCCAATTGCTTTATTGGGAGTTGTGAATTGTTCCAGTTGCTTTATTGGGAATTGTTAATTGTTCCAGCTAATTTTTTGGGAGTTGTGAATTGTTCCAGTTACTTTACTGGGAGTTGTAAATTGTTCCAGCTAATTTATTGGAAGTTGTGAATTCCTCCAGCTAATTTATTGGAAGTTGTGAATTGTTCCAGCTAATTTATTGGGAGTTTTGAATTGTTCCAGCTAATTTATTGAGAGTTGTGAATTGTTCCAGCTAATTTTTTGAGAGTTGTGAATTGCTCCAGTTACTTTATTGGGAGTTGTGAATTGTTCCAGCTAATATAATTGGTGTTGTTAATTGTTCCAGCTAATTTATTGGGAGTTGTAAATTGTTCCAGCTATTTTATTGGGAGTTGTGAATTGTTCCAGTTACGTTTTTGGGAGCTGTGAATTGTTCCAGCTAATATATTGGGAGTTGTGAATTGTTTCAGCTAATTTACTGGGAGTTTTGAATTGTTCCAGCTAATTTATTGGGAGTTGTGAATTGTTCCAGCTAATTTTCTGGGAGTTGTGAATTGCTACAGTTACTTTATTGGGAGTTGTGAATTGTTCCAGCTAATATAATTGGTGTTGTGAATTGTTCCAGCTAATTTATTGGGAGTTGTGAATTGTTCCATTTGCTTTATTGGAAGTTGTTAATTGTTCCAGCTAATTTATTGGGAGTTGTGAATTGTTCCAGTTACTTTACTGGGAGTTGTGAATTGTTCCAGCTAATTTATTGGAAGATGTGAATTGCTCCAGCTAATTTATTGGGAGTTGTGAATTGTTCCAGCTAATTTATTGGGAGTTGTGAATTGTTCCAGCTAATTTACTGGGAGTGTGAATTGTTTCAGCTAATTTACTGGGAGTTTTGAAATGTTCCAGCTAATTTATTGGGAGTTGTGAATTGCTCCATCTAATATATTGGGAGTTGTGAATTGTTCCAGCCAATGTATTGGGAGTTGTGAATTGTTCCATCTAATATATTGGGAGTTGTGAATTGTTCCAGCTAATTTTTTGGGAGTTGTGAACTGTTCCAGCTAATTAATTGTGAGTTATGAATTTTTCCAGTTGCTTTACTGGGAGTCGTGAATTGTTCCAGCAAATTTATTGGAAGTTGTGAATTGTTCCAGCTAATTTGTTGGGAGTTTTGAATTGTTCCAGCTAATTTATTGGGAGTTGTTAATTGTTCCAGATAATTTATTGGGAGTAGTGAATTGTTGCAGCTAATTTATTGGTAGTTGTGAATTTTTCCATCTAATTTATTGGGAGTTGTGAATTTTTCCAGCTAATTTACTGGGAGTTGAGAATTGTTCCAGCTAATTTATTGGGAGTTGTGAATTGTTCCAATTGCTTTATTGGGAGTTGTGAATTGTTCCAATTGCTTTATTGGGAGTTGTGAATTGTTCCAGTTGCTTTATTGGGAGTTGTTAATTGTTCCAGCTAATTTTTTGGGAGTTGTGAATTGTTCCAGTTACTTTATTGGGAGTTGTAAATTGTTCCAGCTAATTTATTGGAAGTTGTGAATTCCTCCAGCTAATTTATTGGAAGTTGTGAATTGTTCCAGCTAATTTATTGGGAGTTGTGAATTGTTTCAGCTAATTTACTGGGAGTTTTGATATGTTTCAGCTAATTTACTGGGAGTTTTGAATTGTTCCAGCTAATATAATTGGTGTTGTTAATTGTTCCAGCTAATTTTTTGAGTTGTGAATTGCTCCAGTTACTTTACTGGGAGTTGTGAATTGTTCCAGCTAATATAATTGGTGTTGTTAATTGTTCCAGCTAATTTTTTGGGAGTTGTGAACTGTTCCAGCTAATTAATTGTGAGTTATGAATTTTTCCAGTTGCTTTACTGGGAGTCGTGAATTGTTCCAGCAAATTTATTGGAAGTTGTGAATTGTTCCAGCTAATTTGTTGGGAGTTTTGAATTGTTCCAGCTAATTTATTGGGAGTTGTTAATTGTTCCAGGTAATTTATTGGGAGTAGTGAATTGTTCCAGCTAATTTATTGGTAGTTGTGAATTTTTCCAGCTAATTTATTGGGAGTTGTGAATTTTTCCAGCTAATTTACTGGGAGTTGTGAATTGATCCAGCTAAATTATTGGGAGTTGTGAATTGTTCCAATTGCTTTATTGGGAGTTGTGAATTGTTCCAGTTGCTTTATTGGGAGTTGTTAATTGTTCCAGCTATTTTTTTGGGAGTTGTGAATTGTTCCAGTTACTTTACTGGGAGTTGTAAATTGTTCCAGCTAATTTATTGGAAGTTGTGAATTCCTCCAGCTAATTTATTGGAAGTTGTGAATTGTTCCAGCTAATTTATTGGGAGTTGTGAATTGTTCCAGCTAATTTACTGGGAGTTTTGAATTGTTTCAGCTAATTTACTGGGAGTTTTGAATTGTTCCAGCTAATTTGTTGAGGGTTGTGAATTGTTTCAGCTAATTTTTTGAGTTGTGAATTGCTCCAGTTACTTTATTGGGAGTTGTGAATTGTTCCAGCTAATATAATTGGTGTTGTTAATTGTTCCAGCTAATTAATTGGGAGTTGTTAATTGTTCCAGCTAATTTATTGGGAGTTGTAAATTGTTCCAGTTACTTTTTTGGGAGCTGTGAATTGTTCCAGCTAATATATTGAGAGTTGTGAATTGTTTCAGCTAATTTACTGGGAGTTTTGAATTGTTCCTGCTAATTTATTGGGAGTTGTGAATTGTTCCAGCTAATTTTCTGGGAGTTGTGAATTGCTACAGTTACTTTATTGGGAGTTGTGAATTGTTCCAGCTAATATAATTGGTGTTGTGAATTGTTCCAGCTAATTTATTGGAAGATGTGAATTGCTCCAGCTAATTTATTGGGAGTTGTGAATTGTTCCAGCTAATTTATTGGGAGTTGTGAATTGTTCCAGCTAATTTACTGGGAGTGTGAATTGTTTCAGCTAATTTACTGGGAGTTTTGAAATGTTCCAGCTAATTTATTGGGAGTTGTGAATTGTTCCAGCTAATTTTTTGAGAGTTGTGAATTGCTCCAGTTACTTTATTGGGAGTTGTGAATTGTTCTAGCTAATATAATTGGTGTTGTGAATTGTTCCTGCTAATTTATTGAGAGTTGTTAATTGTTCCAGCTAATTTATTGGCATTTGTGAATTGTTCCAGTTACTTTTTTGGGAGCTGTGAATTGTTCCAGCTAATATATTGGGAGTTGTGAATTGTTCCAGCTAATTTGTTGGGAGTTGTGAATTGTTCCAGCTAATTTATTGGGTGTTGTGAATTGTTCCAGCTAATTTATTGGGAGTTGTAAATTGTTCCAGCTAATTTGTTGGGAGTTGTGAATTGCTCCAGCTAATTTATTGGGAGTTGTGAATTGTTCCAGGTAATTTATTGGGAGTTGTGTATTGTTCCAGCTAATTTATTGGTTGCTGTGAATTGTTCCAGCTAATTTATTGGGAGTTATGAATTGTTCCAGTTACTTTATTGGGAGTTGTGAATTATTCCAGTTACTTTATTGGGAGTTGTGAATTGTTCCAGCTGATTTATTGGGAGTTGTGAATTGTTTCAGTTACTTTACTGGGAGTTGTGAATTGTTCCAGCTTAATTATTGGGAGTTGTGAATTGCTCCAGCTAATTTATTTGGAGTTGTGAATTGTTCCAGCTAATTTATTGGGAGTTGTGAATTGTTCCAGCTAATTTACTGGGAGTTGTGAACTGTTTCAGCTAATGTACTGGGAGTTGTGAATTGTTCCTGCTAATTTATTGGAGCGGTGAATTGTTTCAGCTAATTTATTGGGAGTTTTGAATTGTTCCAGTTACTTTATTGGGAACAGTGAATTGTTCCAGCTAGTATATTGTGAGTTGTGAATTGTTCCAGCTAATTTATTGGGAATTGTGAATTGTTCCAGCTAATTTTTTGGGGAGTTTGAACTGTTCCAGCTAATTTTTTGTGAGTTGTGTATTGTTCCAGTTGCTTTATTGGCAGTTGTGAATTATTCCAGCAAATTTATTGGAAGTTGTGAATTGTTCCAGGTAATTTATTGAGAGCTGTGAATTGTTCCAGCTAATTTATTGGGAGTTGTGAATTGTTCCAGCTAATTTTTTGGGAGTTGTGAATTATTCCAGTTACTTTATTGGGAGTTATGAATTGTTCCCGTTTCTTTATTGGGAGTTGTGGATTGTTCTAGCCACGGTACAGTGGTTTAGATTTGAATTATTGCAGCCACTGAATTGTTCTATAATTGTGAATTGTTCCAGTCTTGATATTGTGATTTAGCTGAGAATTATTCCAGCCAGAGTATTGTTGGATACTTGAGAATTGTTGTTGCTGTGGTAATATGGGTCAGTTACGAATTGTTCCAACTATGGAACTGTGAGTTAAATGTGAATTGTACTAGCCCTGGTAATAAGGGGAAAGCTGTGAAATGACCCAGCAACAGCATTGATGTTTAGTTGTGAATTGTTCTAGTCCCGGAATTGTGGGTTAGTTGTGAACTGCTCTAACCTCGGTATTGTAGGTTGTGAACTGTTGTAGTCACTGTATTGTATGTTACTTATGATTTGTTCCAGCCAGGGTATGGTAGGCCAGATGTGAATTGTTCCAGCTATGGTATTATGGGTTAATTATAAATTGTTCCAGCTATGGTATTGTGGGTTAATTATAAATTGTTCCAGTTATGGTATTGTGGGTTAATTATGAATTGTTCCAGCTGTGGTATTGTGATTTAGCTGTGAATATTTCCAACCTAACAATATACATGTATATCATTTGACTTGTACGCCTGTTGGACACATCTGTTATGTCAGAGGAGCCAATACTCCCAGTACCAGTAACTCATGTAACCTCATAGACACTACCAGAACTACATTTATCCCAACAAACTCAGTACCAGTAACCAATGGAACCCCATAGACCCTACCAGGACTACATTCATCCCAACAAACCCACTACCAGTAACCCCAAACCTTTTCTGCCAACTCAGCACCGCGGCTTTTGTCTGAGAAGTGCTGACGACAGTCTGCCTCTCTCTCTCTCTCTCCAATAACATATACAGCTGCACAATTGCATTTCTGATGAAAGCTCTCAACATCTGTCATCGTCATCGTTATCACCTGAGGTAATAACAGTACTGTCATTGTTATCACCTGAGGTAATAACAGTATTGTCATTGTTATCACTGAAGAGGTAATAACAGTACTGTCATTGTTATCACCTGAGGTAATAACACTACTGTCATTGTTATCACTGAAGAGGTAATAACAGTACTGTCATTGTTATCACCTGAGGTAATAACACTACTGTCATTGTTATCACTGAAGAGGTAATAACAGTACTGTCATTGTTATCACCTGAGGTAATAACACTACTGTCATTGTTATCACTGAAGAGGTAATAACAGTACTGTCATTGTTATCACCTGAGGTAATAACAGTATTGTCATTGTTATCACTGAAGAGGTAATAACAGTACTGTCATTGTTATCACCTGAGGTAATAACACTACTGTCATTGTTATCACTGAAGAGGTAATAACAGTACTGTCATTGTTATCACCTGAGGTAATAACACTACTGTCATTGTTATCACTGAAGAGGTAATAACAGTACTGTCATTGTTATCACCTGAGGTAATAACAGTATTGTCATTGTTATCACTGAAGAGGTAATAACAGTACTGTCATTGTTATCACCTGAGGTAATAACACTACTGTCATTGTTATCACTGAAGAGGTAATAACAGTACTGTCATTGTTATCACCTGAGGTAATAACACTACTGTCATTGTTATCACCTGAGGTAATAACACTACTGTCATTGTTATCACTGAAGAGGTAATAACAGTACTGTCATTGTTATCACCTGAGGTAATAACACTACTGTCATTGTTATCACTGAAGAGGTAATAACAGTACTGTCATTGTTATCACTTGAGGTAATAACAGTATTGTCATTGTTATCACTGAAGAGGTAATAACAGTACTGTCATTGTTATCACCTGAGGTAATAACAGTACTGTCATTGTTAACACTGAAGAGGTAATAACAGTACTGTCATTGTTATCACCTGAGGTAATAACAGTATTGTCATTGTTATCACTGAAGAGGTAATAACAGTACTGTCATTGTTATCACCTGAGGTAATAACAGTACTGTCATTGTTATCACTGAAGAGGTAATAACAGTACTGTTATTGTTATCGCCTGAGGTAATAACAGTACTGTCATTGTTATCACTGAAGAGGTAATAACAGTACTGTTATTGTTATCACTGAAGAGGTAATAACAGTACTGTCATTGTTATCACTGAAGAGGTAATAACAGTACTGTCATTGTTATCACTGAAGAGGTAATAACAGTACTGTCACTGTTATCACTGAAGAGGTAATAACAGTACTGTCACTGTTATCACTGAAGAGGTAATAACAGTACTGTCATTGTTATCACCTGAGGTAATAACAGTACTGTCATTGTTATCACTGAAGAGGTAATAACAGTACTGTCATTGTTATCACCTGAGGTAATAACAGTACTGTCATTGTTATCACCTGAGGTAATAACAGTACTGTCATTGTTATCACTGAAAAGGTAACAGTACAGTCATTGTTATCACTGAAGAGGTAATAACAGTGCTGTCACTGTTATCACTGAAGAGGTAATAACAGTACTGTCATTGTTATCACCTGAGGTAATAACAATACTATCATTGTTATCACCTGAGGTAATAACAGTACTGTCATTGTTATCACTGAAAAGGTAATAACAGTACTGTCATTGTTATCACTTAAGAGGTAATAACAGTACTGTCATTGTTATCACTGAAGAGGTAATAACAATACTGTCATTGTTATCACCTGAGGTAATAACAGTACTATCATTGTTATCACCTGAGGTAATAACAGTACTGTCGCTGTTGTCACTGAAGAGGTAATAACAGTACTGTCATTGTTATCACTGAAGAGGTAATAACAGTACTGTCATTGTTATCACCTGAGGTAATAACAGTACTGTCATTGTTATCACCTGAGGTAATAACAGTACTGTCATTGTTATCACCTGAGGTAATAACAGTACTGTCATTGTTATCACCTGAGGTAATAACAGTACTATCATTGTTATCACCTGAGGTAATAACAGTACTGTCATTGTTATCACCTGAGGTAATAACAGTACTGTCATTGTTATCACCTGAGGTAATAACAGTACTGTCACTGTTATCACTGAAGAGGTAATAACAGTACTGTCATTGTTATCACCTGAGGTAATAACAGTACTGTCATTGTTATCACCTGAGGTAATAACAGTACTGTCATTGTTATCACCTGAGGTAATAACAGTACTGTCATTGTTATCACCTGAGGTAATAACAGTACTGTCATTGTTATCACCTGAGGTAATAACAGTACTATCATTGTTATCACCTGAGGTAATAACAGTACTGTCATTGTTATCACCTGAGGTAATAACAGTACTGTCATTGTTATCACCTGAGGTAATAACAGTACTGTCATTGTTATCACCTGAGGTAATAACAGTACTATCATTGTTATCACCTGAGGTAATAACAGTACTGTCATTGTTATCACCTGAGGTAATAACAGTACTGTCATTGTTATCACCTGAGGTAATAACAGTACTGTCATTGTTATCACCTGAGGTAATAACAGTACTGTCATTGTTATCACCTGAGGTAATAACAGTACTATCATTGTTATCACCTGAGGTAATAACAGTACTGTCATTGTTATCACCTGAGGTAATAACAGTACTGTCATTGTTATCACCTGAGGTAATAACAGTACTGTCACTGTTATCACTGAAGAGGTAATAACAGCAGAGGTGGATACAAGGTTCTCTGGACAGGCGTTAATAACGATTAATTTTTGTTTGAATAAGTGGGACTAACACTTCCCTAGTAATTGTTTCTTTAATATTCTCTCGATATGTTTCATTAATATTCTCTCGATATGTTTCATTAATATTCTCTCGATATGTTTCATTAATATTCTCTCGTTATGTTTCATTAATATTCGCTCGATATGTTTCATTAATATTCACAGCTGCTCTTTGCTGATGACACTGTGCTCTTGGGAGATTCTGAAGAGAAGTTGCAGAGATTGGTGGATGAATTTGGTAGGGTGTGCAAAAGAAGAAAATTAAAGGTGAATACAGGAAAGAGTAAGGTTATGAGGATAACAAAAAGATTAGGTGATGAAAGATTGAATATCAGATTGGAGGGAGAGAGTATGGAGGAGGTGAACGTATTCAGATATTTGGGAGTGGACGTGTCAGCGGATGGGTCTATGAAAGATGAGGTGAATCATAGAATTGATGAGGGAAAAAGAGTGAGTGGTGCACTTAGGAGTCTGTGGAGACAAAGAACTTTGTCCTTGGAGGCAAAGAGGGGAATGTATGAGAGTATAGTTTTACCAACGCTCTTATATGGGTGTGAAGCGTGGGTGATGAATGTTGCAGCGAGGAGAAGGCTGGAGGCAGTGGAGATGTCATGTCTGAGGGCAATGTGTGGTGTGAATATAATGCAGAGAATTAGTAGTTTGGAAGTTAGGAGGAGGTGCGGGATTACCAAAACTGTTGTCCAGAGGGCTGAGGAAGGGTTGTTGAGGTGGTTCGGACATGTAGAGAGAATGGAGCGAAACAGAATGACTTCAAGAGTGTATCAGTCTGTAGTGGAAGGAAGGCGGGGTAGGGGTCGGCCTAGGAAGGGTTGGAG